>NW_010224522.1:0-269 GCF_000690775.1 Eurypyga helias
TCACCCGTCCTGCAGGGCGGCTGCGCCCCCCGCCCGCCCCGGGCCACCAGCTCTTGGCCACGGGCAGCTCAGGACCCTTCTCCTCCCGCTGGAAAGCTGTCCCGGGAACCCGGACAGGCTCGGGGAGAGCTGCGGTGGCATGGCCACCCTGCCAGGACACCCATCCCACCATGACATTCATTCCACCAGAACATCCATCCCACCAAGACACCCATCCCACCAGGATACACGTCCCACCAGGATGCCCATCCCATCAGGACATGCATCCC
>NW_010224522.1:309-1549 GCF_000690775.1 Eurypyga helias
CACCAGGATGCCCATCCCACCAGGATGCCCATCCCATCAGGACGCCCATCCCATCAGGACATCCATCCCACCACAACAGTCATCCCACCAGAACATCCACCCCACCAAGACACCCATCTCCCCAGGACACCCATCCCACCAGGATGCCCATCCCACCAAGACACTCATCACCCAGGATACCCATCCCACCAGGATGCCCATCCCATCAGGACACCCATCCCACCAGGGCATCCTGATGGGGACCAGTGCACCCCTCAAAGTGCTGCCACAAACACTCCGGTGCCGTGAGTGCTCTCTCCCTGCTAATTTTTGGGATGAAGCTCCATGGAGGGTGTAACTGCCCACCCTGGGGCCAAGCCCAAACACAGCAGACCCCAGGGCACGGATGAGCCCATGGCACAGGGAAAACAAGCTCTATGCGTGCCATGGTCTCAGCAAATAGTGCTAAATACATCAGAACAGTTAAACCTACAAAGAACACAGACTCCAAGGAGCCAGGCAGGCATCCAGAATTGGAAAAAAAAGATTTTTTGGTGATACTAGCCAGCCACTGAGGAACTGGCGAGTGTCACAGTGTGGGGAGAGCAACATAACTGCTGCAAGTGGCAAAATTTGGGGTTTACACATTATTTTCTTGCTGGGGATGGTGGCTGAGCTGGAATGGTCGGGAGTCACCTTTGCCTTCTTGGGGAGCCTGAAGCAGGGCCAGTGGAGTTGGGGCAGTAGTTTATAGAAGAAGTGCTTCTGTGCCACCCCGCACTCCGATGAGGTCCCAAATCTCTGCCATATGTTAAGAGATGCTCCTGGCCCAGGGCGCGGGCAGACTCAGGCATTGAGGCAAGCACCTACATTTTTGAACCACCCTGGGTGTTTTTGTATGCCTTGAGTGATGTTTGCATCTGGGAAATAATGGTAGGAGATGATTTATGGTGGCTTGAAAAAACTTGTATTTTGGTGAGGCAAAGAAAGAACACCCACAGGAGCCTTTGAGGAAAGCAGTGTTTTGATGCTTGTTGTCCTACATGCAAAGAGACATCCTTGGGAAAATCTGGATTTTGGTGTTGGGGCAGGCTGAGGTGTAATTTGCCCGAGCGCATCCTGGCTGTATTAATGGGGAAATCCATTTGAGTTTGAAGGGCTGTAGGAAATCTTGGTGCTTCATCTGCTTCCCTTCCTGGGTATCACAAAATGTGACCTGGGGGGGTCACTGCAGCAGGGCCATGGTGCTAGGGATTTCCTC
>NW_010224522.1:1850-2684 GCF_000690775.1 Eurypyga helias
ACCCCACTTTCAATTTAAACCCATTACCCCTTGTCCTGTCACTACAGGCCCTTGTAAAAAGTCCCCCCCAGCTTCCCTGTAGCCCCTTCAGGTACTGGAAGGTGCTATAAGGTCTCCCTGGAGCCTTCCCTTCTCCAGGCTGAACAAGCCCAAGTGCTGCTTGTTAAACAAGCAGTAAGGAAGACAAAAGATGATTGTGGTTGTGAGGGAGGGACTTTGGGCGTCAGTGACGAGGTCCATCCATCAGCTCCTCTGCAAGCAGGCTGTTGGATGTGCCCTGTTGGGGTCCACAGAATTCCCAGTTCCCACATCCAGCCCCACAAACCCTGGGTGAGCATCAATACCTGCTCTAAGGCTTGAGGTAACGTCCTGCCCCCTCGTTATGACACACATGTGCCCATGATGGGACCCAACACAGCGTGTCCCCAGCCACCTTCAGGAGACCATTCCACTGGTGATGGAGTTACCTGCGGGCTGTGGGTTCCTTTGCTAGTGTATTTGGCCATAGGAGGGAAAAGCCAGATGAATTCTTTACCCCCATTTTACCTCCCAAGGAATCAGCTCTTGGACTGGGTTTGTCAGCATGAGTTAGTGGTGACCGTGAAGGGAGAGGGAGGACAGAGAGGAAAAACCCCACGCATTCTTTTTTTGTATCTCTTTTTTTTTTGGCGATTTGACCACAGGGAGGCGTGAGCAGCGCCGAGCACACAGGCCGAAAAGGCGCGAGGCAGCCTCGAACCCGCGTACCCGGAGACAGCCACGTCCCACCGCTCCGTCTGTGTCTGCACCCGAGCGCCTCAATAAAGTTGTTGTTGCGAGGGGGCGGGAGCCGGC
>NW_010224523.1:0-20773 GCF_000690775.1 Eurypyga helias
CAGAGCGGAGTAGAGGGGGAGAAACACTTCTCTTGACCTGCTGGCCACATGATACAACCTAGGATAGAGCTTTCTAGGCTGTGAGTACACACTACCGGCTCATGTTGAAATTCTCATCAACCAACAGCTGATTCTCCTTAGGGCTGTTCTGGCTGCTCTTTATCCATTTGCTGCCCAGCCGGTCCTTGTGTTTGGGATTGTCCCGACCGAGGTGCAGGACCTTACACTTGGCCTTGTTGAACTCCATGAGGTTGGCACAGGCCCAATTCTCCAGCCTGTCAAGGTCCCTCTGGATGGCATCCCTTCCCTCCAGCGTGTAGACTGCATGACACAGCTTGGTGTCATGGCAAACTTGCTGAGAGTGCACTTGATCCCATCATCCATGTCAGTGACAAGGATAGTGGGATCACTGACAGCACGGTTCCCTGTATCGACCCCTGAGGAATGCTGCTTATCCCTGTCTTCACTTAGACATTGAGCCCTTGACCACAACTCCCTGAGTGCGACCATCAAGCCAATTCCTTATCCATCGAGTGGTCCGTCTGTCACATCCCTGTCTCTCCAATTTAGAGACAAAGATGTCCTGCAGGACGGTGTCAAACGCTTTGCAAGAGTCCAGGTAGATGATGTCAGTTGCAATTCCCTTGTCCACCAACACCATGACCTTATTGTAGAAGGCCACCAAATTTGTCAGGCACAATTTTCCCTTAGTGAAGCTCATATTTAAGAAAACAGTTTTTCCTCAGGAGTCTTCTGATCTTGACTGAAATTGCCGAAGTTACTCAGGCATTTGGTGTTTCATATATTAGCACTTGCCAGTTGTTTGTTACATATTCCTGAGCCTGTTTAAATAGTGGGAAAAATTGTATCAGCTTTCTATAGCCTCAGCTTTTTCTTACCATTTCTACACTATGAACCTTGTCTGGTCTAAGAAAGTAGCAGCTGTGTCACACAAAGACTAAGTTATCTCTTGGGCTAATTATACATACCACAGACACTCTGTCTAATCATTCATTGGATATTTTGGATATGGTATGATGTATACCAGCTCCTATATGGGTAAAATTGACCAACGTGATTGCTATGTGACTGTTCACTGCACTATGAAGAATGGGGCTGAGAGTACGTGCTCTTTGTTGCTTTATGCATGGCTTGAAATTATTGCGCAGTTGTATTACATCCTGAATTTTCTAAACAATTGTGATTTATCAAAAATTAAAGTAAGTGAATAGGGAAAGCAAAATAACGTTTCATCTCCTATCTCTCTTCTTTGAGGCTTTTAATTTCTGACCTGCTTTTGTTGACACATAGCTGCCTTCTTTTCCTGTTTGATTCTTTGGGTATATATTTTTTAGTTTTGTTTTCCTCCTTGAAATTAAACTGTTTGTCAAATGTGATAATGGGTAGAGTCACGATGTAAACAGTTAATGATGCTGTTGTCTTCAGAGGATTTCTCTGGGTGTAATATCACCGATCTTTATGCAACCATACACTTGACTTGCACATTCCAAAGCCCTTCACAAAGGGCAATGCTGCTGCTTGTCTAAATAGTACATGATTACCTCGGTTAGTTTTGTGGCTGTGGTAATGTTCATTTTATGAGCTCAATCTGGTTCTGAGCCATCTGAACTTGAAATTCCAGATGCTTTATCCCTAGTAGTACCAGCTCATATACTGTGTACACATGTGTACAATGCAGGCTGCATTGGAAAGGCTCGGGTTTGTTCTCAAAGTCACACCATGCTTTCCTTCAAACCATATTTGCAAACCTTATAGAAAAAGATGTATGAGCATGAAGAATAAAGGGGACTATTAATAGGAACTCTACATGCTCAACAATACTTCCTTTATTATAACAAGAAACTACCTTCTTTAACAATTCCTTTGTTCACCACTGAAAAAGTGACTTCTCACATTATTGTTGCTTTGCCACGTGACACACAGAAAACAACAAAGATAATGGGACATGGAACTAAAGCTGCCTTAAACTATTGCCTGTTTACCCAGTAGAACAGAGGAGTAGGCGTTAGAGTTCCTTCATTTACCGTAAGTGTGTCTTTGAGCTAGTCAACTCTACTTGCCTGCTAACTTGGGGATTATAAAATACATACCTACCCCACAGGGATGCTGGGATGCTTAATGAACTAATTAGTACTGCTCAGTGCTCTAATGGGAGGTGTTACCTGTACTTTTGTTCAGAGCAGGTGTAGCTAACACTTTATCCATTGCCTGAGAAAAACCCAGAGAATTTAGTCCTCATTCAGGAGTTTTTCCATTACTTATATTGATATAAATGCTCTCAAGCCAAGCATCAAAGTGATCACAGTGAGAGTCAGTGGCTATAAAGTGGAATAGAATTCGCTTGAAGAGTGTGTGAGTAATCATACATTTCCATGGAGGTGTTTGTGTATGCATTTAGCCATATATCAAAGTATTGTCACCCAGTCTTGAAAAGTTACTGCCTTCCATACAACACACGAGAACTGCTTTTTCAATGGATATTGCTAATTCTTAACTGTGCAAGATGGAAAAAAATAAAGAAGGTCTCTACTGGAAGCTGCAAGACAAATTTAAGTAACTAGATGATAATTCTCCTTTTCATGTGGCAAATACCTTGGGGTCAACTCTTACTTCTTATAAAATGATAAGAGGTCTGTAATGGCAAGGAAAGGTCTCAGACTTATCCATCACACAAAAAAACAGACTCCATCAGCATATAATTCCCAGGCACAATCTACAAAATTCATTCAGCATTCAGCCATCTACAGAATTGTCAGGACAGTTATAAATCCCTTCCATTTCTTTGCAGTTGTCTCACAGATCTCTTTATTGCTGTTGTGCTTAATATTATTACTATTATCATTGTTATGACTAAGATAGCTATTATGCTAGTATCAAGATTTTGATAAATTCACTGGACTTCAGGTTTCTAATGTAAGCCATGGGCAGTGAAGATCTAGTCAATATAGAGAATGGAGTCTAGGGCATTATTAAGTCCTCCAAATGCAAGTGTCTATTTTAAGGTGAAATGAATGGTGTTACAGACTTCATTGACTGTTTTGACTGGTATTCTACTGATAATACAGCAAATCTATATCACTTGGTCAAATGTAGATTTGTAAAATAGATATCTAAAGTCTTGCTCCAAAACTGGTTTTCCTCCAGATGGGAGCATATTGCATTAAGAATTATATTAACATTTTTTTTTCAGTGTAGCACGATGGATTTGCAATCTGAAGGTGAGAACACCAGACTACTAAATGTAAGATTGATTCTGTTTCTATTCCAGCCTGTCTAGCCTATAGATAAATAAAGATGCAAAACCTGGTGATAGAAAATCCCTTCTAAAGAGAAAATGCAGGTTAATGAGTAACGTCTTTAGGTAGATATGGTTGCACACTGTGAGACACTGAGTTTAGCTCCAGGTCCTTAGAACAATTGATGCATCTAACTTTCATAAAATCCTGTGTGAACTGTGAGAATACAATTGAAGACTTGTCCCTTCACTTCCTCTACCCTTCAGACCCTAATTAGTAAGGTAACTCTGAAGCAGTTGTGTCGTCTCAGTTCTTACCTCATACATGGATGTTTGAAATCAAATGGTGTTGCAGTGAGGCACATGTTCCACATGGGGATGTCCTGAGAAGCTTGAAGCTTGGATAAGACTAGCATAGAAGCTGGATGTCTAGAGCACAAATCCACTTTAATAATCACAAGTTTGTTATCTTTTTTTGGGCCCATGGGCCCTGAAACATCTAGTATGACTGTCAGTATTTAGCTGGGATGGGCCACACGGGACCCTGCGTGCACCAGCGACTGGGAGGAGGTGGATAGCCCTTTCCACTCCCTGCAGAAGAAACCAGTGAGTCTATGGACCTGACATAGTTCCATGTCCAGATCCAGGTGGGTTGAATCTGGAGTGACTAACTCATATACGTTCTAAATAATAACCACACAACTTTACTTTTTGTACAGGCATAACTTTATGTAATGGAATGGCAGAGGATGACAAGGCATGATTAAGACCACCTTAAAGACTCTCTTGCATATTTTGGCTTGAGAGAGAAAACTGACAGAAAGTCTTTTGAGTGGATCTGAGCAGAGTTAATCTCCCGCAGGTCTCAGATATTCTGGGATATGATTGAAAACACTTTTATAGACATGGACCTGTACAGATAAAGAAATGTATTGATTCCTGTGCCTTCTCCATGGTGTGGTAGGCTTCTTACCTGAGACCATTATCCAAAGTACTGCCTGCAATTAATCTTCTGGGCAGTGTGTAATCACCCAAGGTGTACGGGGCTGAGTTTCAACAAGATAATGATACAGAAAGGAGGTGTGGAGGGGGAAGAGAGAGGAACACCAACTTACCATTTGTTTGCTATGCCTATCAGGAAAGAGGTGCAGGAGAAGATTGCTTGGTGTCCAGTGAGGTCAGGGTTTCAGACAGGGTAAAGGACAAAAGAGAAGCCCTCCAGACTAAGTATTAAAAATGAATGTATGTCTTTTCAGTGTATTTGTACAGGAGGGGGGAAAAAAAATAAAAAAGGTGAAACATTCCAGATGCTTGCCTGCAGTAAAGAATTTCTGGCTGTTAGTTCCAGTAGGTCATTACTGCATTAATTTGGTGTTTAATTAAATGCCTGTGCAACAGACCATTTATTTGTTATCTAATATTAGCTTTAGTTCTTATCAATTAAATGCTAGCTGAGGGCTTGATTCACTTATGTTTTATGTCCCCTTACACTCTATTTTTTATAAACAAAAAACAAGGACTCTGTGCAGAAGGAAGATTTACACATCCAAATTTCACAGTGTGCATAATGTAATATGCTGAAGTGCTTAGGCAGAAGGTGCTGAAACAAAGGGAGATTTTTTTTTTTTTTTGGTAGGAAGTGACAGAGGCATTTTGTTTTCAAACGCCAAGTGAGAAACTAGCTGAGTTACACAAAAAATTATTTTAGGGAGTGTTTCCAATGATGGTCTAAGCTGGATCATGCACACATCTGATCTTCTTAGTGATTTTTTTATTCTAGAAAGTCTTACTCAGAGCAATAGCGAATTTCCACTGGGTCTTGTTTCAGGATACCCAGTCTCTCCCTAAAGCAGAAGAGGCTTGACTGTTTCTTCAAAAACTGGTCTCTATCTCAGCCTCATCTTTTGCATTTCATGAACACTTATTTTCTTTCAGGACTCAAGACAATTCTTAAAGTTGAAAAGTCACTCATGTTGGAGTTTTTTTTGTTACTTATTGTTCACAAACATTTTGTCAAATTGAAACATTGACCAAATTATTGGAAATGTTTGGCCATTATCATAAAGAGTAAATTTTCAGAAAGGTCCGAGTCCAGCTGCTCCCACTGAAAACAGCTAGCTAAAGCAAGTCTTGAGGACTAGTTCTGATATGTACTCTTGGTTGGAAGAGTGTCTAGAAGCTTGTCTCACTAAACATTCAATAGAGTTACTATACCTGTCCTTGCACAATTAGAGCAATTGAATCTCCCATATGTACATACACCTTTCTAACCAGTAGCGTATGTACAGTCACACCGGACTGTCTTTGCATACAACACTGAATCTCTCCAAACAGAATCGATTGATTTGGTCAGGAGGCTTGGCTCATCTCATCCTGCATCTGGATTTTAAGGGCAAGAAACTTTTGGTAGCACAAGTGCCATTGTAGTTAATGTACAGGTCACTACTGATACAACAAGATCAGGCTGGCCGGAAAAATTCTTCTACTCTGTTTCTTACTCAGTCCACTACACTGTGCTACATAACCTGTTAAGCCCTGAGTGTTTGACAGTAATGACATGTTAATTGGGCGAGGAAGACACTTTAGAAAAGTAATTATTAGATTTTATTATCACAGTGCACCTTCTTGTAGCAGGAACGTTTTTTTACACCCACCTTGGAAGGTATGCTTTGATCTGTAATGCAATCTAAATGAATAGTCAGATCTATCTGGCTATCTTTGAGTCTCAAGAGTGGTGGCCTCTATTTTGGCTGTCTTTCTTCTGTGATAAATGCTGAACACAATTTTAGAATTGAGCCTTTTCTGCTTCTCTTTCCTACAAGTAATTATTTGAGTCCTTTCAAACATGTGTTAAGCTGTACATTTAAAACAAATTTCTTATGGATTTTATTAAATTCATTCATTTTATGAATATGAAACTGATTTTCCTAACAGGCATAAAAAAAACTGGTAAAATCAGTTTTTCTCTCAACATCCCAATGTTATTAAATGTCGTATTCTGAAGTCAATCATTATAAAATTGTTTATTGCAGTGGCTGAAACAGTCACTTAAGAGTCACATTTTTAAAACACATAACTGAAATTCAAGCTGTATTCTAAACTTGATAATGTCCTTTACATAATGGCTTACAATGACATAGCTAAGTTCAAAATCATACATTGCAGTACAAGGACTGAGAAATATGGATAAGGCAAAACCTTTCTGCTTAGATGATAGATTTATCTGCAACATTGTCGTCATATTATTATTTTGGTTTCATACAGCTGAATTCTTAAACAGTTTATAAGAAAGCAGTTGATAAAATTTATCTATTATATGCGCACCGTTGTTTCTGGCTATAGTTTGTGGGGATATATGGTTGCATAGAGAATCATAATCCAGCACGGAATTTGACCAAAACAAAGGCCTGAGTTTCTATTGACATCAGTGAAGCTGAGAAGCAGGATCAACCTTAGGAGGTAGAGGTTAGTTGGCCTCTGCAGTACCGGAAGGCATGAAGCACTACAGTACTATGGGAATTACAGTAGTCTACATAGAGTCGAATTGGATCAAATTGAATTGAATCATATCAACTAAAATAGCACTCTTGCAGAAAACGGCAGATGTTTACATGATTTGCTCAGCTGAGATCCAAAATCTGAGACACAAAATCTGTGACTGAGAAACACCAGGCAAGGTCAAATCTTTTGGTTCCCAATAATATTTTTATGAGTACAGCCTACACAATTATCAGACCGAGGGGGACCGTTCTGTCTACTGAAAGACATATTTGTGTGGCAGTTAACAAGGGAGAAAAGAAAGTAAATGAACAAAGGGTACAGGGAAGAGACGGAGCACTCACTGAAAAGGAGTCACAAAGCAAAAGGGGTATGTCAAGAAAAATTAAAGTGGAGAAATTTGGCATCATAATAAAATGTATATTTGTGGGTCTGAAAAATTTGGGAAATAGAGATGAAGGTTCAGGAACAGATGTGGAGAACAGGCAAAATGAGGAAAAATTAAAATCTTCTACATTATACAATACTGATGGAAAATACGTTCAAAAATGTATAGCCAGAAATAAATGCAAAAAGAAGCCTGAGCCCTCACTCTCCTCTCCAGTGCAATCTCACCTAGGAGCAGACACAACCACACATAAGGAGAAGTTAATGCCAATGACAGACTGCACTGCACAGATGACATTTCAATAGTAGAATGAGTGGGAGACCTCAAAAACAAGGGGAAAAAAAATGATAACACTTTGTAGAAGGAGCTGGATGCTCTGCCTTAAAGGGGGCTGAGAGAATGAAAAAGCCCTTTACTTCGTCTGACGAAAATCCCTGGTGAAACAGATGCAGAGGAAGGGAATATATGCTCCAATTAAGGTCTGACATGAAAGTACCAACATGTCTCCCTTGTGAGCACATCGAAAAGGCAAGGTGAAAACATACTGGGGATGGAAGTTCAAGGGGGTCTGCTGTGTTGAATCTCATTAGGTCCAGGTGGTTATCAAACTGGTGAATGTTTTCAGAATTATCTGTGTCAAAAATGTTGACAGTTCTGTGAACTAGCAACCCTTTTGCTTCCCCACACTGAGTATAATGACACCTTCTTATCCCATTTGCTGATTTTGCTTTGGTATTTCTTGTAAATCCTTACTATGGAGTAATTAATACACCTTAACACTCTGTTAAAATCCTGGTGGATTTCAGACACTAGATTTTTACTATGAGGTAAAGTAATGGAATTTAATGCTTGCATGCCTACTTCCCATCAAAACTCCTGCTTATTCCTCACATAAATGAGGTGAGCTAATTAGCTTGATTTCAGTGAAATAAATAAATAAACACATGCACTACTTCTGTGAAAGAAGTTCATGTAGAGAGCGAACTGAAACCTTCAGTGTAACTGGAAAACTGGAGTTTGCCAGGCAGAAATGGAATTTAACTTCCTTCCACTTCCAACAACTTTAGCTTATTAAGACAGATGGAAGTTTGGCCTCTAGTGTCAAGCAGTAGATGGAAGAAAATAGACTTCATTCCTAAAAATCAGGGAAATGAGCTGCATGTAAAATATTGTCAGAGCAAGGGTTGCCATTCAAAACACATGTAAACAGAAGAAATGAAACACGAATGGCTTTGACATCACATATTTTCTGCACAAAGTTCTGTTGCATATAGTTTGGAGGACCCTGCTGGTCTCAATAGATCAGCCTACAGTAAAATATCACAAAACATTTGTGACCTTATTAAAGGGTAGCATGAGTTGAAGCCTTCATCCCCATTCTCCACTCCTGGATCCCTAAAAGACCTCATCTGAGAGACCTGACAGCTCAGGTATGAAGTAACTGGAAGGCAGATTACCTCCATTGTTCTTTTTTCTTTTATCTGCACTGCTTCTTCTTTCCAGAGCAAGCTTGGTTCTGATAGAGGGAGAGGAGTTATGTAGATGAATACATGGAAGACTGAGATAATTCAGATATCAATATTCATAACAAGCGTGATAATATATGTAAAAAAAAGGAAAGGAAACATAGCATTCCTCCAACCATTCCCTGGTAATGTGTTTCAAAACTTCTCATCTCACTTCTCATCTAACTGGTTTTATAGAGAACAAGCACATGTCACTCTGAATTACGTTCAAATTACGTCAAAAAAAACCCAAAATCAACAAAGAATGAAACAAATAAATAATTGCATGACTCCTTATTTCACAAGGGCTTCTGCCGCTGATGAAGAAATCACTATTCCTTGCCAGAAACATTAATAACACTTTCTTTTCTCATCCTCACACTCCATGCTCTGTGTGGCTCTGTTGTCCATTTCTCCTTCCCACCTGACTTAGAACCAGTGCTTTATCAGCCCTGTTATTCTGAGTGCAGTGGCCCATAAAACGAAGATAACAAGTCCCAACTCCCAGCAAGCTTTTCCTTGTCAATGAGAGATTAAAAATAACGGTCAGAGGCTATGCAATGATATTTGCAGCCAACTTTACAAATTTTCATTCAAAGCATCTGAGAATTTTTACCCCTTTCTAATCCTCTGCAATACCTCGAATTTCCTCTCACTAGGTTTCATTGCAGAGAGGACAAAAAGGTGGCATATGACTTCTCTGCTCAGAAAATCTATCATTAAAATAGGTAGGCAGGTTATCATCTTGGTGTAGCTTCCTGCATAGGCAGGCTGAAAGGATTTTAGGTAAGCTCTAAAGTTAGGAATATGAAATATTCACACTGTCATTTTAGTGTTTTCTTATATAAGCCATGACGCAGACTCACAGGGAAAGTGAGGAAAATAAAAGTCCTGACTACAGATCAGCCCGCATCCCTTTCCCATAGGTATCTATGAATGCAAAAAAAAAAAAAAAAAAGTTTATTGGGAAAGCAGTGTTGTAATTTCTCTTCGACTATGTTCACCTGTTAAGAAATAAGACAGCCCATGTATTTTCTGACATCCTTAATTGAAATAATTGCTCTACTACTTTTAAAACCCCTCTCAGATCAGATATGCAATTGGCAAGACTCCCATAATCCTCTAGCTAATAAAAAGCTCTTAAAAAAATCTTACAGTTTATAAGACTATGTTCAGACCAAATCTCAGGCTGTTATTCACTCTTCCCTAAAACATGGTGTAGACATCACATCGACCTCAGTTGTCTCCAGATAACATTGTTCACTGGTAGACTTGACAGGGCATGTTCAGATTGACTCAGCATTTAGCTTTGCACCTGCCAAATGTCCATATCTTAGCCCTGAGTTATCTGGTTAGAGCTGTATAACACACTCTTCCTAAGCAAGTTTTCTGTTTAAATTCTGGTTGTCCTAGATTTCCACAAACAGTCCGCAGAACTTCTGAAGAATCAAACTTGGTAGGGAAGTGGGGGGAAAGAAGAAAAGTACCAGGGTAACCTGCAACACTAGTGTAGATTAGAAAAAGATGCTAACAGTTACAGTAAAAAGTATTTCTTCGTTTTAATAGATGTCCCTTTCACTGTTAGTGCTGAAAGCACTTGACTTAGTCACTGTCAGAAGCTCAGAGGCAGCTCCTGTCTACAAAAAATAGCAAAACTTCGAACTACATCTTCCTGCAAGTGCTGACATGTACAGGCCAAATATATATGATTATGCTGTTTACAAACAATGTACTGGTGAACCATACATGACTATGTTGCTCATTTGCAAAGCTCTTAAAATATATCACAAATCATCTTCCAATTTTGGATGAAACATCAGATATTCCCTGATCACAAACTGAGTTACTTTCTGTTAGTCCAAAAAGCTGGTATGTGACTCACAATATCTTTATTTAAATCATATAAACCTCACCCACCCAGCAGCCTTTTCAGACAGAACGTTAGGGATTAACTGAATAAACATCAGCAATCTGAATGAATTGCTAGATAGGGCAACTCATATTTATGGCTGTTCAATAATCACAGTATTGTGAAAATGTGTGATTAAATACAGTAATGTGTTTGGGTTTGGTTTTGGTTTAAGAATTAGAATCATAAAATCTAAATTTTATTTGTGTTCTCTCTGTGCAGGATTGGACTTGTGTAAATCAGAATGAAGACGAACACTAGCTAGCTATTTCACTTCAGTATCAACCTTTAAGCTGGTTAAACAGCTTAATAGGTGGCATAAACAGAAAGGTCTAAACAAAAAGCTCCTTTCTGGATTTACAACTCTACTTCATACCTGGATATTTTAAATTAGCCTAAGGCTGAACCAGAATTTTATGAGAAATAACAATTTGGATGAGACATAGAGATTGGATGAGGACTTTTGATTTGGTAATTGACTGCAAACAAAATCTATAATAACATAAAGAGCAGAATACTTTGTTCACCACCATACTGTCTCCTGATGTCACTTTTCCATGTAGCTGATGTGTATAGGTTACTGAAGCACCAACAGAATCAAAAAGCTGCCATACCCACAACTTCAAGTGTGCATACTATAAATTGTGCTGATAGGACAAGAGCTCCTTTAGTGTTTGATTGACACTGACTCTTTGTCCTATCTTCCCAAGGGGAAAATAAGGACAAACTGATACACAAAACAGAAAATCAGAAATGCAGAAGAATGACAGACATTCAGCTGGCAAACTGGGTCTGTCATAGCCAGGGATACAGCCCTAGGGTTGGGTTAGCTTCATGGTCTACATCAAATATCTCTGCTGTCATGGAGGCACATGTTTTGACTGTCATGAATCATACACAAACATGATGCTCAGGTGAAGTGACTTGTAAACACTTATTTGTGACTGAGCTTTCTCACTGTTGATGTATAACACAAAGAATAACAATAAAACCATATTCTGTTTTATCCAGGATTGAGTGCAATTACTGTAATGCTGTATTTCCAAAATATACTAGGAGAAATTCCATTGAAGGTGTAATTAACAAAGGATCTCTTTTTTTTTTTTTTTCCCTGTATATTTTCATTAACTTTCAATGAACAAAAGTGATGTCTAACTGCAAGGAGGGCAGGAAGAAGAAATGTGAGTAGGTGGTCTCAAACTGTGGTTGCATTTAAGTACAGATGTAAGATCAGGCTCATTTGAGAATGCTAGTAAGAATTAAAAAATAACAAAAACCAGAAACACTGTTGTCCAACCTGAAATAATATAATAATCGTGACAGTTACTTGAATTTAAAAGACCTAGCCTCAAGTCCCTGAACATTATTAAATCCCTGTCTGCTTGTTATGGAATAAGTGACTTGATCTTTCTGTCATATTTTAAGCATACATCTTGGTATCATCTATGCTTTTTCCATGTGCAGACTTCTTGGACTTCAACCAGGTTTCCAGTATGGCTCTTGAAAATCCTCTCTTTCTCTAATTCTCTCTTCTCTTCTTTAATTGGATCAACACTATGTGTTAGCAAGTTCTTCCAACCATATCAGTGTGAAATATATAGGGTGTGGAATGGATATTCCTACTTTGTGTGTTAAAACCATACTAAATATTGTCCAGGTGACTAGAAACCTTGAAACACATAGTGATAAGGTCAAAGAAATACTCAGCAATGTTGTTAAAACATTTACACATTTGTGGTTGCTAAACACTGATATAAAAGAAGAACCTTACCAATTACTTTAACCTTCATTATCTTTTAAGACAAACTCAGATGAACTCAGATGTTTTGGAGAATGACCAGAACATATACACTAATGACACTTCTTCCCAATACCCAGCTGCTTTTTAGTGTCAGAAGTCTGGGGTTTTGCCAGGTTTAACACTGGCAGATTAATACACTCAAGACAGGGAGCCAGGTTTCCACAATTATATTACTACTTTTGCTGTGACCTTACATTTGAATTTGGGTCATCTCTTCCTAAATTTGTGGAATTTAGCAAGTTACTGGTTTCCTAATGAGGTTAATTTCCTAATGTTCCAGGCAGTTATTTATGTCCAGATTATATTTTTACATTTTAGTGACCAAATTATACTCTTGTGTCCACAGATGTTTTGAAGGTACAAATATTTTTACAGAAGTGTCAGTACCTCATGATATTTTAAGATCATGCTCACCTCCTTCCCCCCAGCTTCTTGCTGCCTCTCCAGAAGGGCATTAATCTGCTGTAGATCTTCTGCCATTGGTCAAAGTCCCACACGTGTGTTGCAGAGATTAAGGTTGTTAGAAGTTGCTCTAGGTGACTATGCATAGACAATGAAATCTTCCCAGTGTTTAACTATCTTGACCTACTTTAAATTATACTGAGCAAGATTGTTGCCAGAAAATTGTAAGGTTTAAAAAAGTTACTTTACCCACTATTTGACAGATGTAAGGACAAAAGAGCTAAGGTTATAAGCTTGATTAAAGAAACTCAGTTTGTATACTTTTAAGGCCTTAAAACTAGTTTGTGGTGAAATTAAGACTTTCAGGCAGGTCTTCCATGGTGATGTCCAGCCATGTTCTACCTGAAGTGATGTGTGGTCACACAGCACTGAAGTTAATAGAGATTTACACTGGGACACTAGTTAGTTCTTTGTTTCTGTGGTAATTTTGTCGTCCAAGATAGGGACTGTTATTACGGCATTATTTGAGGCCAACTGTTTTTACCTAAAAAAAAAAAAAAAAAAAAAAGTAGAACAACATGTTATCTCTTTATTACTAAGACTTTTTGAAAATGAAAAGTATTGATTATTTTATCATTTTTTGTTGACAGATAAGAAGAATATGGACAGACAGTAATTCAAAGTATTACTGGGTTTGTGCAGAAATTTATTGTATTTCAGACAATGAGATACTTAGAGATCTACAGGGATTTGTTGGGGATTTATTGAAAAAACCCTTGGGGTGCAGGGTGGTGTAGAATCTTGGTTTTTTTGCAGGAAATCCAAGGATAGAAACAGCCATAGAGCACTTTGCTGAAAAATGTGTTGGGAAGGAACATCAAATGCTCAGAAACCTCCCTCCGTAGGGAAATCTGGAATATAAGGAATGGAAGTAGCACAGCTGCCAAAATACAGGGAACTAAATTTCTGGGCTGGGTTTTGAGGTCTGCCATTCACCTCTTAGTGCTTATGGAAAATCTGTTTAGTGCTCTGTTTAGTGGTTAACTTAATCAAGATTTTTTTTTTTTTTTTTGAATGGTAACCTTAGGAACAGAGATGTGTTCGATGACTGAGCTCTTTAGCTATTCCTTTCCCATGGCTGAAACTAGTGCTCTTCAAAAGCAAAATACTGGAAGTGCTGAATGCATGTATGTGTAAGAGAGAGAAACATAAGAGAGAGAAACATAAGAGAGAGAAAGATAGAAGAGAAACAAACACAGGAGATCACCTCCAGATCAGAAACAGAGTTTTAGGCTTAACCTCCTTCACCAAAGATTATTCCCTGATGTACAGCACGTCCAGGCAGAGATGTGAGAACATCCAGATCATATATCTGCTAGTTATTGGCCAAGACAGTGTGATGTTTCATCAGAACTTGTCTTCTACCATCCCAAGGTGATGGGATGCTTAGTGATACAAAGCTATCAGGTATCAAGGACCAGCCCAAAATGATATAAAACAAATATGAAAATCGAGGACCATGCTTTATGACATGCAGTATTTGGCAGCCAAATACTCCATTGCAGATCTGAGCAGCAGAACATAATTTAAGTGCATGAACATCTGTCTAGACCTTACTTATTCATTCAGTGTCCTGTCTTCATTCATATTGCTCTCCCCTTCCAGTTTTTCATATTTGGAATAATTTTTATGTTTGGCAGCAGCAGATGGATCCTAAATACCTGTAAAGTCATTAGTTTAATAACACAATAGGCAAGTACAGTCATTCTCAGTGAAAGGCAACAGTTACAATTATCTCGCTAATTTAACTGTGTAAATGCATTGTGTCAGGGACAACATCTGAAAATCATTTAATACATTTGAATATCATATTCATTATCAATAATGCCAGTGTCCTTACTCCTTGACCTACATGTAAAAGGAGAGAACAAATTATCAAAAAAAAACCCCCAAAACCCCCAAAAACTAAACCCTAACTCCCCCAGAAGTCATGACTTTTAAAAATTAATTATAAAATTAGCTGATGAAGAAAATTAATCTAAACTGACTAGAATTTGAATGCTGTCAGATGGAGTAAAAACTGCCCTAGGTATATAAACAAGCTTTGGTAATAAATAACAATGTAGCAAGCCAAGGGGAAAGTGTTTATAAAAGGGATTTGTGTTTGTTGCATTCTCATTTGGCAGTCTATTTAATGATTTAGAAGAAGGTGTAAACAACGCGTTCATGATTTTAGGGAATGTGAGTGTGCTACAAATGTCAATAAGGAGAGACAAATAAAAGAAAAGAAAACAAGAAAAGCAATTCTGTGAAGACTCTGATTTTCTGTGCCTCTGTGTCTTTGGCTAAACAGAAACACTTTCTCTTCTCCTATGTCCTTAGGTCTTCTTCTTTCTTAAATTCCTGAGGATGTGTACAGTTCCCCAGAGTCACCTTTACGTTTCTTAAATTGTCCTTCTGTAATAATGTAGGTTCCGTCAGTTTTTTGCACTTGATTATTTTGTTGTTGTTGTTGTTGCTGTATTTAGTCAAATAGCTAAAACCCAGTGTAAAATAAGACTTTGGCGACACGTGTAAAGTTATCCACCACTGTGGTTTGTGTGCTGGATGGTCAGTGAGACTCTGCCTTCTGGTGGACAGATGTCTAAACATAAATGAAGGAAAACATCTCCAATGATGACATTGCTGTCATCAGTAAATTATTTCCTACAGCAACCAAAGCAATTGGACAATAGTCAAAAAGAATGGTTGGAAGTCTGTAATGGAACATATATCTTCCACTGTCTTGAGATATGTCCTAGTAAACATATAGGGTGGTTGCAACCATTTCAACTTCCTTTGGAACTTTTCATCCCATTCCTTGCTGATTTTACATAACAGTTATTGTTTAATTGTTAAACACTGTTCTCTGCAGGGAAAACTTTACTGATTATATGATAGTTCTTTCTCTAAGCTCTATAACTGTGTAATTTACACAAGTATGTAAAGCTTTTATTATTATTAAAAAAGAAAATAATCCTAATTACATTTCTTCTTTTGGATTCTCTTCTTTCTGTTATTCCTCATTCTATACTAATAATGATTAGGGTTGTTTTAATCTTTGACAGAGCTGTCTAGATCTCACTAGTAGAATTGTTCATTGATAGAACTGGTAAAGACCAATGTTACCTTGACCATGTTGCTTTGTCAGACTTACTCTTCCCTGACTATTAGTGAGATAGTTCAGATGAGTAGTTATAGTGATACATCTTCAGAAGCAAGAACCAAAATTAATACCTAAAACAAAAGAATTTAGAAAAGGATATTGATCAGACTACAGATGAGGGCTGAGATGAAGGATTAGGGTAGAAAAACTTGCTTCTTGCATCAAGTCTCTTTAATGGCACTGCAGATTTGTACTCCTTTGTCAAGGACTGCTCAAGAGCACACTTAAGTCATTGGATAGAGTTCTATTGATGTGATAATTGCTTTTAGATGTGACTGAAGCACTGGAGAAGGGTAAAAATGTTCCCTTGTCGCTACTGCAACATAACTGCTGTTTCTAGATGCTGATGGCTCCTGCTTAATCTAATTCTTACCTTAAACCACCAAAATCTCTGCCCAGCCTGCAGCTTTCTCCCTTTCAGAGTCCGTTTCTAGTCTAACTGCATTCCAGTAACAAGCACTAAAGTCCTCTCTAAACTCTGCTGCTTCTCTCGATTACCTAACTGACTGAAAATTACTTTTCTGTCTGTGCTGATTTATTTTCCCCTTTTAGCTAAAGAACTTATCTTCCCTTCTGCTTCTGTGCTAGCACTTCTTGCCTGCTCCTTTTAATTATTTCCCAGTCTTTTTGCATGAATCTTTAGTTCTCTCCCACAAAATTTTCTCATGACTGGTGGGGCCCAGGACCCTCAACTGTCTCCCACATATTTATGCTGCAGCCTGCAATGTTTTCCTTGTTCAGGTGTGACTCTAATGTGGCTGCTTTGCTGACACTCCAAATACTGCAGAAGTACCTTTCTTTTTTTATTTTCTTTTCGAAAAAGATAAAGCTCCCAGGTCTCTGTGTAATTTTCCTTACATATATATTTTGGTTTTTGTCACATGTGTATATATATATATATATGCACACACATATACATATGCATATACATCCTGAAACACACACACTATTTGGAATTCTTAGTGGATATTTCAAAGTAGTGGAGAATTTTATGGTATTTTAAAGGACAAGCTGTTTAATAAATGTTTGAAGTCAAACTGGAGAAGCATTAGGAAATACTCTATAGGACCCTACTCTGATTTTGAGAAGGTGTGTGGGTAGGCATGAAATAAAAGAGTTCTGGCATCTTTTGGCTTAAACACTATTAGCTGTGCTATTAGCTGTGTCCAGCTAGGTTACATCCACAGAGAACTCATGAAAAAGGTACCTTTTGACACATCTTCTTTCTGAGCAAGAAACAAGCTCTTATTTGTCAACATTTAAGAACATGTTTGTCTTGAACCTTGTGTGCCTTGTCATTTGATACTTGAAGGACTTAGGCATAGATTTTACTGCTTCAAAATTAAATCCACTTTTTTCTTGAGCTAAAGAACAATCAAATCCTAAACCTTTTTAGTAAAGGGATTAAAAAAGGTTACTGAATAAGCCCTATTTAGCTTCTGTAGAATTCTGTGTTATGTGATTTTATTCCGTAGGTTGCTGTGAAGTTCAGAATTTAGGTATGTGGGTTTTTTTTTGTGCTGTTTTATATTTCAGGTTGTATCTAAAAAGCCTTAGGAGTTTGTGACAGGACTTGGAAGCTCTGTGGCAATCATTCTCTACAAGTAGATTCAGATGGCTGAATGATGACAACCATGGTCTTCCTTCAACATTGTGCTAGCAAGTCCTGCTCTTTTTTGAGGATGTCCCAGCGGAAGTGTCACTGGATAGCCCTCTTGGGATTGGGAATTACTGGTCTGCTTGGTCTTCATCTTGGCTGGCTTTGAGAACATCAGGCTCAGGAGTGTCAGGAATGAAATACATCTGCCAGAGCAAAGTTCTCATTCTACCCAGCTGCCACAGTGTCTTCATGAGGCATAACCAGGGATGTGGGAAGGAAGCTTGGCTGGAGCATTCCTGAAACACCTTGGGGCTCCAGGTACATTTCTCACACAACAGTGGAAGTATTTCCATCTTCTCTCAGTGAAGTAGCTTACTGACAACAGAAAAACTTGACCAGCTTGTTGAGCTTCCCAGGAGGGTCCTCAAAAAACACAACTGCCTCAGGTTGACTAAGGAACAGCCACTGCCAGCTTGCCATTCACAAACTGGGCAATTGTCTTGGAGACACAGGTAAAGTTTACACCGTCCACTAGCAGTGATACCTGCGGCATCAGTGTTTTTCCATTTCCAGAGTATCCTCACCTTATGTTATGCTGGTTAATGGGAAGTTGACTGTAATAGTGTCTTTATTGTTAGAATAAGCACTTAGACCTCTACAAGCTTTTAGCTGAGTATTTCTGTAGTCATCAGAAAACTCTTCCAGCGAAATAGGGAAGCCTAATTACAGATTGGGAATATGAATCACTGCAAGTTTAAGTGGCCTACTAAAAAAAATATGGCAAGACAGTGACAGATCCAATAACAGAACCTGGGAGTGGGGGTCACCTTTCCTAATAATTTGAAACAGTCCAGGAAAGGTGAAAGATTGTATTTTATGGAACAAGTTAAGACTGAGCTTCATATATTTAGGAAGAACGTTTTAGGATGTGATGCCTGACACAGCAGGAAATTGCATTCAATGGTTTTGGAGGTCCCTACCAAATTTTCTCTCTGACAGGTCATTCCATTATTGCCCACTAAAGACTTTCTTACACCTTTCTCCGAAGCATCCGACACTTAATTCAGAGGTAGGATATTGAACTAAATGGATCACTAGTTTGATCTATTATGTCAATTCTTATGTTCTTAGAGATGTAAACAGTATGTAAGGCTTAAGTTTTTCCTTACTGTACACAAAGTCAAATGTTAAGTGTATATAGTGACTGTGGTAAGGGAGAGCTGGCTCAGACAGGGGAAGCTGTTGATGCTTACACCATTTTGTGGCTGTTGAAGAACTGAAGCAGAAGTTTACTTTGTAGAATAAAGCCCCATGTACACTGTAAACACTATTGCCCATGTGACATCACGGTATTCTTCCATGGGCAGAAGTCATTTTCTTCAGTGCCTATATTTGATTTCAATTAAAAGAAGACAGCTTGCTTAATCTTTCCTAAAAGTTGATATGGTGTATACCTGAGTGAACTGGCCAATTTCCCTTATAAATTATGTATAAAATTCACAAACGCATTCTTTCTGAGAAACTCAGAGGAAAATTCAATTTCTCTTTTAGCTTATATTTTTTCATGGTTCTTGGGATATTCATTTCATATTTTCTGCTCATTTTTATAAATGTCTTATTTATTCAAGCTCTTCATAGAGGAAAGTAATGCCATGCACTGCTGATTTTATTACTTTGGACAGTTTACAATATCTCTTCAGAACCTAACATGTTAATTGATTTTAAAATTTCTATAAATTTCAGCCATGCTTTAGGATCATACATACTGATGCCCGGGAGACTTTCTGAAATGTCTCCTACAGCCCCGATGGAATTTATCTAGATGTGCATAGCTTTTCTTTTCCTTCTCTCTTCCTAGAAGAGGTGTGAGGGGAATAAACTGCCACTGTCCAGGCTCCAGCCTACGGATAGTAGCATAGGGTCAAATTTAGATGCGTGATCCTAGTCATACATTCTGTTTCTTAAAATAGGGATATCTATCTGTATAATTAAACCCCTATTTCCCATTGCTCAACAGTCTGCTCCCTGTCCCAAACACATGATTCTGCAGCACTTCAAATTATAGATTCTGTTTAGTATAGGTACTGTATATTTTATAATAAAATACATGACTGTGAGCTTTATTGATCGTGTCTGCAGTACATAACTGCCAACAAAACACTGAACTCTCAGTGTCCCTTTCCATCGTTCAATGGTCTCAAAGTAAAACCTGGAAAAAATTCAGAGAGAGGAGGTTCATTCCAGGTTATTGAAAGCCCTCAATCCTAATTACAGAGAAGATTTCCCTGGGACATTACAAGTATATCAAGTTCTATTTGACTGGAAGCACCGCTGACTTAATCTGGGGCTAAAGGTCTGCAAATGAGTAAGGAAACAATTAAAGAGGATTCTGAGTGATTTTATCAAGGAAATATTCCCCATAGAAAATAATTCTCTCTCTCTCTCTCTCTCTCTCTTTTTTTTTTTTCATTTGCCTACATTTACACATAGCATTTCCAGCAATGTTTATGTCAAGAATAAAACCAAACAAAGAATCTACCTTTCCTATACCACAAGCACAGGTTATTACTACATGGGTAAATTCAATATCAAGTCACATGCAGTGTGTTATCTATGACACAATGATATATGTATGGATGGATATGTGTATAAAATATATACATATACATGGCACTTGTATTGTACAATTACACTCTTTACAAGGGAAAGGATTGTTTAGGTATTTTTGTTACAACAGGACCAATATATTGTGGCCAAGTTTTGAGCCTCAACACAGCTAAAGGAAGTACAATCAACTGGTCTTCCTGTTTTGATTAAAAAAAAAAAAGCAAAACCAAGCCCCTAAGAAATTCAGTCAAGCACAGAATATGTAAATAGCATCTGTGAAAAATCACTGTTCTATGAACCTTTTGTTTATTTCTTACATAGTTTCAGGATGAGGCTTTATGTATTTAACATTTTATAACTGGGTTCTCAGTAGAATATTTGCTGAAGGAATAAGAAGATTAAAAAAACCCCAACCAACCAACCAACCAACCAAAAAACCCTCCCAAATTAAGAGAATGGAGTTTTCATTAAGGGGCCAAGGCTCTGCACTTAGCTGAAAGCATGGCCGGACATCAGATGAGGAGCCCAGATAATCCAAGTGGAGCTGCCAGATAGATCTCCACTGATTCTGTACTGTTTGACTTCTGTCTATCTGCAGTCTG
>NW_010224523.1:20811-24661 GCF_000690775.1 Eurypyga helias
TGGCTCAGACCTGAGTTTGTTTGTCTCTAAGGGCTCTTCTCCCTTCAGTGAAAGATTTTGTGACCCTATCCTGTACAGGATTTCTAAGACCATATCGACATATTCCTTACATCTGTAAATCATCCACCCAGTAAAGCTCACCTTCCCACTAGGATACCCAGTAGGACAAAATATCTGGATATGCCCTATTGCATGGGCTGGCTGCAGCACTTATCTAACGTTATTACATAAGATGTTTAAGTTTTTATTTGCATTATATTACTTAGTATTCCTCTTCCTTCCCTTCCCCAGTTGAGAGCAGAGGGTTCAGGAAGATTTGATATGCACTTCAATACCAAAATGTGCTTTTCAAGTGGCAAGAGAGGAAGGCAGTTTTAACATTCAGTTTTCACACCTTCTCTTAAGAGTATTTTCAATTTAATTAAGTTTCTATTTTATCCATGAGTACTGCATTGGCTCTAACATCTACCTGCTGATGTTAAGTCACAGGATGGCCTTTCCTTTTCTTATTTCATGGATTTGCTTTCTCCGTTTGTTTCTTGTTGACCTGGGAAATTGCTGAATGCAGGGCTTCTCGCTGCCCATAAATATCGTTGGTCATACTGTGTGATTATGCAGTCTTTATTGGCTTGGTTACTTGTCTTTGGCTCCCTTTTAGAACTGAAGCACAGAATTTAAAAGATTTTTTTTTTTTTTTTTATCTCAGTAACCACTTGCAGAACAATGTACATGTGGGTTTTTTGTGACTCTCAGCTATGCTGGTCATGGTAGCTCAAAATTTAATGCTAGCTATCCACCTTTACTTTGTACAGTACTTTACATAATTTTGTGGAGTTTATTCTCCTTTTGCAAAAGGTGCCAAATATGAGCTGTGTTCACCTCTGTGTTTATCCTTCTTTATTCTCAGAAGTAAAGTTAGATGAAAGCTCCCCTTTTGGATGTATGCCACCATTCCCCTGTGAAATTTTAGAATGTCTTCCAAGTGAAAATAGCAGAAAGAACAAAGTCCCTTGTGGACCTCCTGAAATTTCATGGACTTTTGTTCTTTATATGATAATACACAGTTTCATTGGATTAGTGTTTTCGGGTGGTGGTGGGGAAAGGAAGTGATCATGGTGGTATGCAAGATGTTTGACCACCAGAGGTAAAGTGAACAAACAAAGAAACAAATAAATGCAAAAGATCAAATGAGAAAAAAAAAAAAATCTTAAAGCTAGCCATCTGGAGAAGCATGTAGAAATCCTTCTCTTTAGGTCTCATGTACTTCATTCTCCCGTGCTGATGTACTTCTAGGGGGACAGGATTTTTTTATGCTATGGGAAATTTCAGCTATCACTGAAAATCAGCTTCAGTTTTAAACTGACAGGTTAAAAACCAGTGGAGAACCTGGGAAAAAGGTGAGTTGTGCAGGCAGCTATTTAACTAACGACTTTTTAATTATTACTGTTATTATTGACTAATTAAACTGGTTAGTCCAGCAAGAAAAATTATGAAGGTTTTTAATTTTTAATATTTTAACAAAATATTGTAGTAGTAATACAAGAATCATAGTACATATTTTTAAATAAATAAAACACCAACAAATATTTTCAACAAAGCTGTTTTGAAATATTTTCTTGGAGTTTATTTATTTGTTTTCTTGGATTTCATTTTCCAAAGATTAGCAGGAACAGGAAGTAAAAGGTATTTTATTTTGCCTTTGTAGGACTGAAAACACATGTATGCTTGGAAAGCAGATACACTTTTGAACTTCGAGATGGTCACAGTATTTCTTGGTAGACCAACTTTATAAAACTATTATATTGCTACTATGTTGTAGCTTGGGTTACCTGACCAGGAAAACTGAATGCGTGTCTGAAGCAAGTATAAATATTACCAATAGAAATATTTTTGGTAGGAAAAAAAAAACAAACAGACAAACAAAACCCAACACTTGAAAATTACCCTATCTCTTAGCTTTAGTTGCAGAAATTCAACATCTGTCTTGAAATTCAGCTTTGCTCTATTAGACATTTGTTGTTTCATTCCTATGGTGGCTGTCCTTTATAGTGGACTGGAATAGTAAATAATCCTTATCATTTCATAAGTATGAAAATAAATTATATCCTCCTCATTTTCATAGAAGGTTCATTTTCACTAAAGCAAACTATTATAGTCTGCCCCCTTCCAGTGTGGCAAAGGGACTTATTCCCAGGATTGTCAGAAGAGTACATCTACACATGCACTTCCTCCAATTTTAGAGCTGTTTACTTTTTTGGTTTATTCTTTAGAGAGTCTAACTACTCTGCAGGTAATGTAAGAGCACTTCTCTGCTGGACATTCATAATACCATAACATTTCAACTTGAGCTGGACTGTCTGAAGAATTGTGCTGCAGCAGGAGGAATTTACAGCTGCACTGGAAATAATGCGACAGCAGTCGGTAACCCTCTAATCTTTGTGTGTGGTGACAGGGTAATCAAATTAGATCTCTGCTGCTCTGGATCTGATGTACCAAACATTACCTCACACTGGTGCCAATGGTTGATAGCTCTTCCTGCTCTCAATCCCAGTCACCCCAGCTGTAGTCAGTTACATGGGCTGGGAAAAAAACTTTTTAATGTCAGGGTGCAGTTAACTCAGAGATGCTTTTTGTTCATTAGTGTTGGGAAATACAGTGGCATGGAAATAGAGGATAAGGATACTCCAGCTGCTCCAGGTGAGACAGATTGGCTGTGTTTATACTACTATATTCAAGTGTGCCTGGGTGCTCAAACATTGCTAAATGACTGGACTGTTTCCTGGCATGAATGTGGTCTGTTTCAATTTGCAGTCTCCCAACTGGTTTGGAAAGTGGTAGAGTTTACCAGCATAAAGGCAGACTGCTCCATGCCAGTTGGCTTCGGAGTCCAGGAACATTTAATTTACCAGTCCAGGCATATCCTGTGGGTCTGTGTGCTGTCTGGGACTGAACAAAAGTTCTTCCACTCAGACCTGTGCTTAAGTCCACCTGGTTGGCACACTGTGCTGGGTGAAAACAATCCAGGATTTCACTCCTGTAGCCTCCTATTACAATCCATTTTGCAACATCAGAGATGTGATACCAACCGCAAAACTTATCATGCATGCTTCCCAACTGAAACTGATGCACCTTAATGATGAAAACCAACAGCTTGTGGAGGGCTTGAAGCTTCAACATACTATTTACCACTAACAGAAACCTGAACCTTTCCTCTCGTACAGAATGGAAAGTGGGATGGTGTCTGTCTCCAGGCTAGCATTGCACTAAATCCATGCTGATTCCACAATGCTGTGGGAACTTGTTTCCCTTTCTCGGGGTTGGCTCTGCCATTGACCAGAAAAAATCCTCTGAGGACGTCTGCTCTTATTTCACCTCTCAGAATAAAGTCTTTGGGCAAATGCTATTGTAAAGAGGTGAGTGCTTCTCTATATAGAAAATTTGAGTGAGGGAGCAGAATGAAGTAAGGGATTGCAAAACATCACTTACTACCTGTTAAAACACAACAAATTGACGTATTTAGAGTTCTCAGGTGAGACATTATCAGGACCTCTGTACGCAAAGCCACCAATGAAGTATGTGTACCAACTGATATATATCTGTCCACATGGGTGGGCTGCACCAGCTGCTTTTGGGGATGTGCACTAGAAATTCACTATGCTGAATGTAAGCTGATGTGCACTTCTCTCCCATCTGCCTTAGAAAGCTGTGGTTAGATAATTCACATTACACTGGCTTGGTGAAGCTTTCGCTGACAGGCACATCTTGCTGGTTGGATTTGATTTTCAGAGACAGGCACCCCGCCTTTGGCAATAGCTTTCACCGCTGTGAATTCAGTTGAAACTGAGCTTGC
>NW_010224523.1:24707-26268 GCF_000690775.1 Eurypyga helias
TACAGCAGTACTGACCTTGCTTGACCAGAGTGTGCTGACACTGTGGCAGGCTGCTTCCAAGGTTTTGTGCTTGCTGAAGAAAAGCAGGATCATGCAAGAGAAAAGGCGTGTCTTCTCCTTGCAGGCCTGCAAGCCCAAGACTTAAGGTAAATCCTTCAAGGAAGAATTAACATGAACATATTATTTTATTTTTTTAAAAGATTGTATTAAAGCAAATACCAGACTACTGAAAGATCTTTTGCTCTACAGATCCCATCTCTATCACCTTTGATTCAGCAGAGAGCATTAGGCATATCAGTCCCTATCCTCATATACTCGTAGGACTCAGGAGATGCTGCTGCATTGACTTCATGGCCATCTTGGGAGCAAGAAACATTTTGAGAGCTGAATAATAACAAAATGGGTGTGAAACAGATGATGAAGAACTGCATCTTGATTACTATAAAGCCCCCATTAGGCATTATACTGGGGAGTCATCCTTATTAAAAGTTGATGAGAAAACGAACAGATACCAGAAGTACCCTAAATATGCTGTTTTCAAGCATCAGAGTTTTGATTTTTTAATACTTTTTTAATGTCAGCTCCCTGATTTTTATAGGACCTGACTCCTCATATTAATCTCTTAGGGATGCTAATGCTGCTTTCCTGTTGGGAAAGAAAAGCCATGCTTATCTGCCAAGGCAGCTAAGGCTGTTGCTGCTGGCACTGCTCTGTGTTAGTAACATTTACCCCTGCAAACAGAACCTTGTGCTAACCTTCTTCACAGGAGAGAATTTCACACAACACCATACTTTACAACGTGTGCACACCTTTCCAGCTAATCTCTACCTGATGATTTTTCTCCCTCTCCCTCTGCATCTAATATGTATTGCTAAATAATGCTGGCCAGAGACTTCTGCAGAATGTCCTGCTTACTGACTGGGAAAGAAAATGCTTCCTCATGATTTATCATAATTTCCACTTATCCCCCTGTATAGGAGATAACAAGTGGCACAAGAACTTTTATGCATATTCTAAGAGTCCGTAAAGGAGAGGCTGGGTGATACAGCCAGGCATTGGCACTCTGTGTCTGTGTGAAATTAGGTAAATTAGGAAAAATTAGTTTCACCATAACTGTTAATTTGCACCCTCTAAGAGAGAGCAGTTAAGTTGACTCACATCTTCTGAAGGGTGTCTTGGGATAAGAATGTGCATGCAGCTACCAGGGACCTTCTGATGCTTCCTAAGTTATTACCCTGCAGTGACTGGTTTGTATGTTGGAGTCCTTAACTGCATTGTCACAGAATAGCTTCCCAAACAGAAGTTACGGAGTGTGTTGGAGGCAAAGGTGCTGATATAAAAGTGTGGGAGATTGCTGTTGAAGTTTTCCATTAAAGTGCAAGTTTGATGAAGCTGGGGTGTGTATTGCTTTTGGGCATCTGTCAGAGAGGGAAGTGAAAGCCTTATGGAGCACTGGAGCATGTTATTGGCAGTGTTGTAGGCAATACAGCGGTGGGAAGGATTGCACAAGCTGCTTTTACACTCTTAACATGTTCATCTGGATGGGCTGTGTTTGTCTTCA
>NW_010224523.1:26375-35303 GCF_000690775.1 Eurypyga helias
GGCAAGGCAAGGCAAGGCAAGGCAAGGCAAGGGATGTAACTTCTGTAGAAAAGTAATTCAAAATTTGTGCTGGAGATTTTTCTTTACAAGGCTTTCATGAGAATGTGAGCAGACAGTGGTGTTGCAACAACCTCAAGACAAGTTCGGTCGGTGTTGAAGGCTGAAAGACAGTGAGGGGCCACCTTCTGTTGGAAGGTGCAAATCTCCTTTTAGGGGGCAAATAATCCCACACACATCCTGGCCGAAAGGCATTTACTCTCTAAGGTATTTTCTCAGCATGAAACAAGGTCCCACATCTGCAGAGGTCCCCTACCCACCATGGCTAAGGATCCTTATCCACTCCATCTGGGCATAATTCTAAGCGCTTGTTAACTGAGATTACATTTAACTTGTTTCTCACTGTTACTTCCCCCAAAGGATTGATAGGTAGCCCTATCAGTAAACAGATACATCAGTGCATCTGTTTTTCAGCTTTCTATTCCCTCTTTCTGTACTATTGTATTCTTCAGACAGCAAGGGGATATGTCCCTTGCTGAAGTCAACTTGGCACCATTTATTATAACATGACTGATGATCAAAAATACTCTAATCACCAGTCCAGCTTCAAAAGATTTCAATAAGGACAGGCTGAATGTTAACTTATCTTAAAAAAAGTTGATCAGCCAATCAAAATTTTAATAAATAAGGATCTGAACTAGTTCTTTTGCCTCCTGAAACTTTGTAGAAATGCAGACTCAGGAAATACTGTCAAGAAGACAATGATTTATCTGACTGTTGTTCATTTCTCTTCCTTTATCAGGAAATGTGATCCATACACTTTTAGATAGTGTCATTAGATTTCCTTGTAATTCACACTATGATTTTCTTTTTTTAGTAAATAAGTTTAAAAGATGGTCATTTTGATTAAAAAGTTACCTACAATCAAAACAAGTAAACCTTTGAATTCAATATATATATTAGTATATTGTAAGTACTGTTAAATATGTTAAAATTTTGAATTAAAAAGGATCAGGGAAAGTTAATTGTTTCAAACAATGCTGTTAATGTTGTAACAGACTGCAATCTTAATAAATTTCTGATTGCATATATGTGCCCATTCACGCTATAAAGGGCACTTGTGCTCCTGGTTATACCATCATTCACATGTGGCATAGAACTGAGCTTCTAACCACATGTGGTCATGGTGATACTATGGTACTTACGTGGTAGTATAGATGTCAGAGTTGTCTTGGACCATTAATTAAATGACATTAATTACCCTTCCTCTGAAAATCCCTGTGTAATTACAAAGTAGTAGGATGTTCTTAATTTTTCTCTTAAACTTTACTTAAAGCACAGATGTTATTGTTTCCTAAATAAGGAAGCTGAAAATAACCGATAATGATGAAGAGAGGTTAAATGGTGGCTTTTAACTTGGGGACATAAATATTAAGGGAGACTGTGATTTTCCCCTAGACTTTGTGTGTGACTTTCAGAAAGTAACGCTTAGAGTATGTTTTAAGACAGAGTTTTAGCTTTTGTAATAGGCTTTTCCTTTACACAGTGAAAGGCTGAGAGACAATGGACCCAAGTTGTCGCAAGGCAAATCACTATTACATATAAAGAAAAAAATTCTTCAATATGAGAAAAGACAAACACAGGAGTAAAATCCCAGACATGTAAGGGAATATAATCGTTGAAGGTATCAAAACATCTGGATAATATATGGGATGCTGTATGAACACAGGACTTGACTAGGTATTCCTCGGATGTCCCACACAAAAGAAATTATTCTGTAATTCCATGATTCTGAATCTCTAGGCTGTCTCCACAGTCAATCTGGAGCCATCTAGGGCTTCAAGCCAGCCTGGTATCTCCCTTGCAGGCCATCCAGTTCCAAATGCAACTAGTTCACACTGAAAGGACCCAACTATTCTTTACAACAACATCCCATGAACAACATCCCATGGTGCCATTGTCCACTTTAGACAAAATAGATTTCCTTACAAACCTGATTCAGATGCTTAACTCCTGGGAGAACAAAAATGTTAGGCAACTGTTAGTGGTAACAGAGTTTCTGAATGCCATTCATGATTCACTGTCACCTTCATGAGAATTATAAAAGGAGACTGTGTTTAATGTGACTTTTTCATCATGAAAAGGACAATCTTACTTCCAGTCCCCTAAATACTTTGTTGGATCTGACCATCACTCTTATTTCTTTCTCATAGTCAAAAAGGGACTATAACATTTGCCTTCCTTAGGTGTATGTAGTGAAGCTTCATTTATTTATTTTTATGCTAATTTAGACCTTTAAATACAATCTGGGATTTATAGCTAAAATATAGCTATAAAATGATGAAAAATGGGAGATAATTTTTAGATTTTGAGAAGAAATTATTGTATTCAAGATATGTAGGAAAGCTATATTATTTAAGGGCATTTTCTGTATGTACTTAATAGTTTTTTCTTCCTTCTCTGGTTCCTCCCTGAACACATCTCCTCTCTTTCTGTTCCTGCTGTGTGTGAGTACTACCTTGCTGTCTACCTTTGTTAGGCCTCTGTAGGAAAAAAGGCAATTAATATTTCACGAGGCCTCCTTGTAAAATAAAGGTTAAATCAAGAAAAAAAAATCACAATATAAATAAGTTATGATTTCTGATCTTGTTCTGGAAAAGTTAGCGCCATGTAAATTTAAAGCCAGCATTGTAGCATTTTCAAGTTACATTTGAGAAGTTACAAAATATATACCTGACTGCTCTAGTTCATCTGTTTTGTTGACAGTTTTTTAATTATTTCAAAAAATTGCTAATGTTCCTCTATTTTTAATCTCATTACCATTGTGATTATTAGTAATAACACTTTGGGTGTTGCAATAGAAATGAAAGGGACAGAAATTTAAAATGAGCTATGGTCTTGATACAATGGGAAAGGGATGTGACAAAAAAGATGATAAGACTAAAGCTCTAAATTAGAGAATTAATTTTGCTCCAGCACCTTAGGAAACAATACTAAGAACAGAAATAATCAGTGACATGCTGAGAGACAAGCCTTCTCTAAAAATAAATGAACAGCCATGAAAAGCTTTGGAGGACACTGGGAAACAGAAGTGACACATCAAAAACTCGTATTTCAGGTGTGGGTTATATCTAAGAGAAGAAGCTGGAGATTCTGCTTTGCATGCAAGCTGTTGGAGGCAGCACACACATTGCTCTCCTCCTGTGACCTGAACAGGATTTGCCCACAGAGTCATCTCATGTGTAGCTTAAGAGATGAGTTTAAGGAATACCCAAAATTTTCAAATGTGAATTCCCACAAGGAGATATTAAAAGCAGTCCAGTTTCTTGAAATTGACTGTAAACATCTTTGGGTTGAATTTTCAAGTTCTGAAGAGAGATCCAGTTTCATTAGAAATGTCATGTAAAAGTATGCATACCTAACTTTGAGCAACTATGTTTGAAAATAGTGAGTTCTTTTTAAATAAAGGGAAGAAAAAAGAGTGTGTTATCAATATTTATTATTTTTTCCTAAAAGCCAACTCCTTACAATACCGTAGAGCAAAACAAGGAATTTTTCAAAAGGTTTCATTCACAGTAACCTTATGCTAATAAATTCCATATAAATATTAATTCACAAAAGTTAAAGAAAAAAAAAAAACACAGATGTTTTTACCTTTTGGGAACAGAATTTAATGATTGTCAAGTAAATTTATTTGGCAAAAAAATAATCTTGCACTTATTCCCTGTTTTCAGAGCATACATGAAGAGGATGTTCAAATATTATTTAATAAGTGAAAAATATTCTCTTAATTTAATTTTTATTTTAATTTAATTTTAATTAAATCTTGGCTGTAATAAGGAAAGGGCAAGGATGTTCTAACTGTACAGTAATACTATGAAGTATACCATCCATCTAATTTATCCTTAGACTGAAGTCAGCAGGATTAGTTCCTGTGCTGAATACAAAGTTGATGGTTTTATATTAAACATGACTATGGTGTAATTGGAATTACACATGCATATATTTGGCCCAATGACTTTATTAACTTTCATCCACAAGCAGTTATTGAAAAGTATATTGTCAGTTCTGCTTATTTAAAATGAAGCCTCCTTTCTTTTTTGGATCCTTCTTGGAAGAGAGGAAAAAAAAAAAAAGAAAATAATAATTTAGTCTGTACCCAGGTTCTGAACACTGTGTCACTCAATTTCAATTAAAAGTAATAGGAAAAAAAAGATATTTTTGTTTGTTGTTATGCAAAACATGAAATAAGCCCTGGGCTTAGGTTCTGTATCCTTTCTTTCAGATGCCTATCTTCCTGTATTTCCAAATTTGAATCAAGACTTGCTGTGACATTGAACCTTGCTGTCATTTGGAATAATATTCTTTTTATCCTGTTTTACTAGTATTTTATCATCATGACTATGACAAGAGTTATTCTTGGTGTTTGAATGATGATGAAAGAAAAATAAGCCTGAGAAGGCCGAAAGGCTGCTACCTTCTCATGTAATTTCAGAGCTTTGTGACATAGGTCTCTATTTCTGAGTAGCCAGCCACAGTCATACTTATGTCTCTCTTTCTCTGCATGATGAAAAGTAGGCACTCTGAAGGTGTGATTCATCTGAGCCATCAGTTATCTACCTTAAAATGACATGGACCACTTTCTACAAGTGCCTGTTCTTTCCGTTGCCTCTGAAGAAAAAAGATGAGCATACATGAGATGAAGATTTTAGCCCTCTAAATATCTACCTTTTAGCAAGATGATTCCCAAGGTGTTTTCCTGATTTTACTGTTATTGTAGTACCTGCATGGATTTGTCAGGGTTAGGTTAATGGACTTAGTGTTCTTAATCCTACCTAAAAGACTTCATTGTACGGGGAGATGGAGTTGCCCTGTGGTGGATGGGACACAGAGTTTAGAAACTAGGGACACTGTAGTGTGGAGGAGGGAACGCTGATGTATAGAATGAATGCTTTTGATATATGGTTTAATAGGCATGCATAACTACTGATTACATTGACAGAGCTGATATATGATAAAACATTAAGAATAGCCAAAATCTGGTGATTTACTAGTCACAACTACTTGCAATAAATTTAAGAAAAACTTCATGGAAGTTGCAAAGGGTATAAAAACAATCACTCTAGGAAACGTCATACTAATTTTCTACTCATTTTCCAAGAAAAAACAAAACAGCCCCCATTTGTTCCCAGAATGTTAATGACAGAATTGCATTCAGGAACCTGAAGAAAATAAAAATCCCATGTCAGCTACTTGATACTTAGAAATCTACAGAAAGGGTTGGAGGGGAGTAGGAAAAAAAAAAAATCAAGTTTGTATCTTTATTAGAAGCACAAAATGTCACATATAAGCAAGGAATACTACATAAAATATTAAGCGACTCTAATGCTGACTGGGAAAATTTATAGAGTGGGAGCTGTCTGTCTTAAATCATGCCCTCTAGTTATCTGTGCTTCATCTTGCCTAACTTGCATTCTCTGAGGGCAGTGCAAGTTTTTAATTCTGTGTATTTATAAAAAATTTACAGAGGACTAATTTAAGCACTACATTAAGATAATAGTAATAACAATGATAATAATCTGAGATGCACACAGAGAGAGGGAGAAAGATGTTGAAGGAAGAAAAGGTTACAAAGATGTGCTTGTCTTTTTTTGTTTCCTCCACTTGTTTGTTTGCTTGCTTTTTAATGAAAACGGATGGTTTCACATCCAGAAAAGTAATTATATGGTGGTTTGTTATTCTGTCTTTTATGAAGTGTTGCTCTCTATTGTTATGGTTGAAACTAGTCTTTCATTGCAGCTCTAATAATGATGTTCTGCCTGCCACTGCCAGCAAAATCAAGTTCACTGAATTATCTTACTAACTTACACCTGACTAAAGGGTATTTTTGTGGGTTGTTTGTTTTTTGGGTTTTTTTTGGTTGGTTGGTTGGGGGTTTTTTTGTTTGGTTGTTTTTTCAGTTTTCATTGTCTTTCTTGGATGAAGTTCAAGCAAAATAGGTGAGATATCCAAGATGTCAGTGCAGCAAGGTAAACACTGTGTGTATTGCCAACATTCATCTCACCCAACATCCAGAGACGTTCAAATCTCCATAGAAACCCAAGATTTGGTGATATTTGGCTCTCTTGACTTATTTTATTAGAGCAATAAGTGGTTTCCTATTGGTTTACTGTTATACAAACCAGTGTAAGACCCTAGTTGGGATCCTAATCTCTGTCCCTTCAATACAGTGAGCACAACAAGCAGAACATAGACAAGCAAGGGACATCACGCAATTGCTTATATATTCTGGGAGGAAGAGGTAAGGGAACGCATGTTTACACATGAAAGAGAATTAGTTGGAGAGCCACAGCATGGACAGAAAAAAAAAAAAATCACCAATCTATGCTTATAGAACCTTCTTTTGGAAAAAAAAAAATTGATATAATCCCCAAACCTTTACACATTGTCTCCTGCAAGAGAATGTCCCAAGGAACAGCAGGACTGGAAGAACATAAAAGACACCAATGTGTTGGCAGTGATGGGAACAATGGATTACAGTGCATAACTTTTAACATCAGTGGATTCTGTGTAAGGGTCTTGAAGCAAGACAAAATTACTTTTAACTAGGGACCTTTTCAGAGAAAAAAATTGTTAAACTGTAACTCACAACTTCAGGTGTCTAAATCAGATAAAATAAAAATGGATTGTTTGAAAACTTGTCACAGTCCCATATAAAATCACTGGGTTCGCAACCCAGTAAGCCAACCATATTCTGGGATAAATCAGAAGTGTGGTCAGCAGGTCAAGGGAGGTGATTCTGCCCCTCTACTCTGGTCTCGTGAGACCCCACCTGGAGTGCTGCATCCAGCTGTGGAACCCACAACATCAGAAGGATATGGGCCGGTTGGAGCGAGTCCAGAGGAGGCCACGGAGATGATCAGAAGGCTGGAACACCTCTCCTACAGTGAAAGGCTGAGAGAGTTGGGCTTGTTCAGCCTGGAGAAGAGGAGGTTCTGGGGTATTGCAGCCTTCAAGCACCTGAAGCAGCCAACAAAAAGGCTGGGAGGGGACTTTTTCCAAGGGTCTGTCACTACAGGACAAGGGGTAACAGGATTAAATTGAAAGCGGGGAGGTTTAGATTAGTTATTAAGAAGAAGTTCTTCATGGAGGGAGTGGTGAGACAGGGAAGGAACATATGAAACAGACTTTCTCCAACTGAAACAATGAATGAAGCATCTTCTCACCATAGGTTATTTTGGAATGGCCCTTCCTTTCATCCTCTAAATGATATCTCCAGACTATAGCTCCCATAGAGTGTTGGCAGTAGACAGTTCAGTCTCTATCACAGGCACAGTGAAAACATTTTAAAATCAATATTCATTTGCTTTGATGAAACATGGGTTTGAAAATAAATGAAGAACTTCTGGGATTTTGACTCTTTGTTTCTTCTTTTGGGATGAAAATTTATGTGAAAATGTTGAACTAAAATTTTTTACTTTTTGTCCAGTTCCTTTTTCTTATTTCTCTTTATATTCATTCTTACCTAATGGTGTTAGAGAAAGATGAAGTTCTATAGTGGTTCCATTGTGCAAGCAGACAAGGAGACTGTCCCTGATCAGGATTCCTTTAATGTCAGTGATTTTAAAAATTGGAAAAAAAGGAAATATTATTATTACTTGGATTACTGATGAGGAATTAGGTTAAGCAATTTAACTTAGAGAAAGCAATCCAAAAGCAAAGCCATAGTAGAGGCAGGAATCGGTTGTCACAAATTCTCCTTAGTGCTCTTTGTTCAAATAATCCCTTTTTATTTTTTTAAATGTAAGTTAGCATTTGTGGCACACAGCCAAGCCTAAGAAGATCCCTCCATTACCAGTGGGGCCTGAATGTACTGCCTGCTCAATCTCCCGTCAGTTCCAAGAGACCTGTGCGATAAATCACAGAGGACTGGGAAGAGACCTTTCCCATGGACCCTATAATGCATGGAGTTACCTGTCTTGAGTATTTCCCTGTCTCCCTTAAATACAAAATGGTGTTACTGAGCAACAGGGATTCATGGAAGACAGGGAGGAAAAAGAAAAAAAAAAGTAAAGGAGACAAGGTACCACCCCATTTTGTAAACTGGAAGGACTTCAGCTAATGCTCCATAAAAACTGGCTTAATATACAGTTATTACAAAGCTTCAGTTTTTTGACAGATTAAGTGCTATTAAATCACTTTGCTCTGAAGGCACTAAAAGGTCACAAGATGAATTAGTTCAGGCCGTCTTAGCCTACTCCTCAGAACGTTGCTCTACTCTGAAGAGAGGGGGGTGAAAAGAAAGAAAACTGAACTGGAAATTATGACCCTCTAAATGTCTACAGGATGCGAAGCTGTGAAGAATGACAGTGCCTTGTCAAAAGCAGGCAGATGGGCTTTTATCAGCTTGCAGGGCAATTTTCTTTCCTTTTTTCTTTCTCCTTTTTTTTTTCCTTGGGCTTTTTTTTTTTTTTTTCGTAGACTTTGATCCTCAATGTTGCATTCTGCCCTTTAGGAAGAATTTTCCAGTTGAAAAGATCAGCAGGCATAACCTAGCCTACTGCTTAGGACATGTACTCAGGTTGGATGCAATAATTTTTTTAACAATACAGTTGGAGCGTATATTTTTTTGAAGTGGCTACTTTAATAGGAAAAACTCCCCTTCTGAAAAGGACTTCATATGTGTTTTGGTAAGGGTGGCATCTCATGCCCAATTATGTTTTATTTTTCTGTTTTTCTGAAGGCATTTACACACTGAAAGCAGAAAAAACTGTAGGCGTGTATTGTTTCAAGTACTATCTTCTCTATACAGATTGATCACTGCCCTCAGTGAAGTTATTCCAGTTTTACAAGGTCAGTATAAATGGGATCAAAACTGAATCCCTGATGAAGCTTTCATTAAATCACTGATGCATTTTTGGTTTCAGCCAC
>NW_010224523.1:35337-39427 GCF_000690775.1 Eurypyga helias
CCTGCCTGTGGGAATGGTATACTGACTCTGTTAGGGGTTTAATTTCACCCCAGAAAGCAGAAAAATTCAGTACTCATGAACACTTTGTCCTTAATTCACCCTACTGGGGCCTAAAAGTTGTCGATCACACATTGTATTTCTCTACCCAGCATTTGAGAACAGCAGGGGATCTTTACATTCAATAGACCATGAGCTGCATTACTTCAGCACAATTGATGAAGAAAGGATGGATCAGTGACCTTCGCTTTTTGGATTTCTTTACATTTTTATGGATGAATGTCATGGCTGTCACATCTTTTCAAGGCTGTTTTTTCCATTATCTTCTTCATTTTTTTCTGTTCTTTCCATTTTGTGGATCTAAGCCTTACTTCCTGCTCTGCACTAATGACTTGTTCTCAGCAGCTCAGATGGCATTGACGCTCTTTGTGCTAACTACCTTACTTTATAATATGGAACAATCTTGACTCAGCAAAGTACTAAAATATGTCCCCAGCTTGAAGTATACAAATCGTGAGAGTAAAGTCAATGGCAGTCTTCGTGGCTTAATTTTTGACATGTGCTTAAGTACTTTGCTGTATTAGGTCTTCCTGTGTATTAAAAACCTGTTGGTATGACAGCACCTCTCCCTCAAAGCCCTTATTGATCGTCTGAATCGATCTTTATCACAGATAGAGGAGTAATCATGTAAACAAAGAACTGCTGAATACTCGGTCTGAAAAATGAAAACCACCAAGGTTGTTTAAATGAAGTAGTCCATGCAGCACCACTTCCTTCTTCAAAAACAACTCAAATACTCAAGTACGTAAGGGTACATCAGCTTAAGATAACCACATTTGGAATAGCAGTGTATTAGTTTTGTGAGGAGTAAGGTGAAATTAAGGAGAATCCAAGACACAACTAAAAACACTGGCTCTTGAAGACAGCTTCTAAATCCAGATGTTCCAATAAAGCTACTTTCTGATCCCAGTTTCCATTAACAAGAATACACATTGACAGGCATTCTTTCCCTTATGGAAACAACTCAGGCTTTAAACCTGTATTCACTAGGGCAGAGATTTGTCCATGCACGAAATAATGCAGAAGAGTTGTAAAAAATATTCTGAATGAGAAACAATTTCCATGAAAACTTTTATTTTCATTTAATTATTAAAAGGAGGATTCATGAACAGCAACAGCTTGGGGAATAGAATATTATTTTCAGCTAGATTATAACTTCTGATGTTAATAACATTCAATCCTTACTTATTTTCCACTCACAAAAGGCATTGTTTCAAACTGTTTGTTTGAAAATGATCCCTTATATGTTGAGTCCTGTTTCCTAGCATACAAGTTGTGATTGACTCCAATATAAACCTGAATCAGACTTTCCTAAACACCAACTGCAGAAGGTCAGCTATAGCACCTGGTATTCAATTAAATTTATCAAGACCTTATCATAAAGTTCTGGTAAGTCTTATATGAAGAAAATCTGGGGATGAACAGGTTAAATGAGTAAGAATTGGGCTGTAATACTGCAGTAGTACTGAAGCACCCTGCGTGGATTGATGTAACCTGCCTCTCAATGTGGTTGATTTGTACAGCTGATGTGCTAATATGTTTGTATTGGCCCTTGCTCCTGTTCTAAGACATCACAGATATTGAATATGGACATGTCCGAGTTGCATATACATTTTCCTAGGTGAAGATGCCCCATGGCTGCATTGAAAACTGTGCTAATGTCAATATTAGCTGTTTCTCTGTTCATCTCTTCAGCTGATGAATGGTGAGATGGGAGTAAGAAATGAAAATTGGTGAAAGCTAATGGAACGCCAAGAGGAAAATATAAAGGTATAACAAGACAAAGAAAAGGGGAAGAGTCAAAGGAAAGGAAGGCAGGGAAAGAAACGGAAAGAACATTTCATGTGGCAATAAAGTGGTTAACAAATGCTTGGAATCAAAGTAAAGACTCTGATCATATTCTAGCCTTGACCTTTGAGCACTGCCATCATCAGATCTTTTCTTACAGTTGGGGGTGATATTACTGTCGCCAGTTTATAATCCTATCCACACACTTGTATAAAAGTAGTTTGACTCCTCTGTCTAGAAAGTTTGATAGTTATGGCCTGGGAGAAGGAGAAGAAGAAAGAAAGAAGAAAAAGCCGGAGTAGACAGTAGTCGCTTATAAAAAGCCCAGTTTAATTGCACAAAGTGAATGAGGTGCGAAAGAGCAAAGAAGAAACTCAAAATTGAAAACAAAACCAAGTTTCTTTCCAAGATTTTTGTGGCATTTTTCCTTTTTCATCACTGAAGATGACAACAGGACTTAATATCCATATGAAAGCAAAAATACCTTTACGTTTTATATCCTGCAAAAGGAGTGATCAGTATTTAACCTAGCAAGATTTTCTTGTGATCTTATTACTGTGTAATAGAGCCAATAAACAACATGAAATAAAAATAATTAAAGGTAAAATTTTCACTTTGCCATTATCCATTTTAAATTCTGTATGCATTCTAATTTATTTTACATTTTTCCTTTCAACCACTGGTACAGAAATTCTGAATTTAGACCAATATTCAGTTGCTGTTTTAATTTACCTCAGGGGAAAGGAAAAAGATTTTAGCAAGTAAAATTAAGCTTATTTAAACATTTTTGCTCTTTAAATGAATTCCGCTTCTTAAGAATGGGCAAAAGTTCAATGACTACAAGAGAGGCGGATTTTCTCATTAACACTGTGGATATTTGACATAGTATTTTTGATCACAGACCTCTTAGCTAGGTAAATGTTAGTCAATAAAGAAGCTTTATGAAAGATTATATGCAGGCTTGTATGCAAACTGACCACTGCCTTTAAAAACAGATCTACATTATACCCTAGCAGTGATTAAAACACTGCAAAGTACACACGCAAGGCTATGATAATCAAATCATGGAAATACATGCATGGAAAGCAGGAAAAATAGTGGTAAAAAAAAAGGTTTTTAGATCTTGAAGTGACTAATTTCTTCAGATGAGAGCTGTAGAGAAAACTGTTGGCAAAACCACTCAGGTTGACAATGTCATTTAATATACACAGAACAAGTAATTACAGTGCGTTCTCCTAACTGGGAGGCATTGGAATAATCTGTCCTCAAGGTTGAATTTTACCAGCACAGTGAGTTAGCCACAACAGCTCACCCTGAAATGACATTGTAGAGTTTCATGGGGGTTTCACGGGTGTATAGAGAAAGACTAATCTTCCCTGTGGCCAATGGAGAACAGAGAGAGTATTTCAGATAGTGTTTCAGTACACTTAAACTTATGGCAGCTCTGAATCATCTCCAATGAGGAGCCTGCCCTTGCCCAGTGATAGGCATGAGGCCTCAGAAATGAACATCTGTTGAATTTAGCCTTTTTCAATACTAATTTCATCTGACAGCATGTGCTGGTTTTGACTGGGATAGAGTTAATTTTCTTCATAGTAGCTGGTATGGGGCTGTGTTTTGGATTTGTGCTGAAAACAGTGTTGATAACACATCGATGTTTTCATTATTGCTGAGGGGTGCTTACACAGGGTCAAGGCCTTTTCTGTTCCTCAAGCCACCCCACCAGCAAGTGGGCTGGGGGTGCACAAGGAGCTGGGAGGGGACACAGCCAGGACAGCAGATCCCAACTGGCCAAAGGGATGTTCCATACTGTATGACATCATGCTCAGCATATAAAGCTGTGGAGAAGAACAAGGAAGTGCGGACACTCAGACTGATAGCATTTGTCTTCCCAAGTAACCATCACATATGTTGGAGACCTACTTTACTGGGGATGGTTGAACACTTGCCTACCAATGGGAAGTGATGAAGGACTTACTTATTTTGCTTCATTTGTATGTGCAGCTTTTGGTTTACCTGCTAGACTGTCTTTATCTCAAAGCACTTTTGTCACTTTTACTCTCCAGGTTCTCTCCCCCACCCCACAGTAGGGGAGTGTGTGAGTGGCTCTGTGGTCATCGTGTCAGCTGGAGTTAAACCACAACACGGCAACACAAAAACGTCTGTATCTTTATCTGCATAAGATACTTAACACCCGGTGAAGAACAGCAGCACAGACTGAAGCAGTTTAAGGCCAACACTCTTT
>NW_010224523.1:39471-105533 GCF_000690775.1 Eurypyga helias
AATAAGATATTTTCTGGGGATTTCATATTTAGTTGAACAATCTTGTTTCTTTGTGTTTCTGGAATTCACTTATTTGTTTTATTTACTTCCTCCCTCTCTCCCATAGCCCTTTCTCTAAACATTTATATCCTAATTGTTCTATTTTTTTGCCTTTGTTACATTTCCTATGCTTTCTACCCTTTTGTTTCTCTCATATTTTCAGCAATAGTGTAATTCCTTTCCCCCCTGCACAGTAAAAAGGAGAAGAAAAAAATAACCAGCCAGATTATTTTTTAATGCTAAGGTCATTTGCTGCACAAATATAATTCCTAATTAGGTAGTAAGTTCTCTGAGGACTCATGTATTTGAAGGGTATATATTTGACTCCAGTCCTGGTTTAGCTCTCCAGGCCTAACTGTAAACGACAATTCCTAGGTGCTTATCCTAACATAGGTCTATAGGCTACAAATAGATATTTCTGCTACCAATGAGGAATGATATATATGCAGAAAGAGGTGGTTTGGCAAAATCTCTTTATAGACTGCCTCTTCAGCTGCTTCTTGAGATACATATAACACTAGGCAAATAGATTGCTTAGCACTGTTATCAAAATAGTATGCACTTGTGAGACAGTAAATATATTTTCACTTCAGTAGAGTGTCAAAATAAAGTTTTCTTTGTTTCTTTATGATAAAGATAAGCATGAAAAAATCTTTACTTTCTGTATGATCCTAGGCATTACTGAAGTCAATGGGAATTGAGAGAACCCAGCACCTGATGGCTATTACAATTTTTCTTGTTATTTTTCTTGCTCTCCTGGTCTAGTCTTTTGATTGTGTCTGTATTTTGTAGCTGTCAGTAAGATGTTAATGTGTTATGACATGCTCATCATATCACAAAGGAAGAAATGATTAATCTTGAAGATGAGACCTGTCATATAATTACACATTGACAGTAACAAATCAAATAAAATTATTCCTTAGCATATACATGAACATTATACATTGACTGCACATGAGCATGTGTGGGCATGTGTGTGTGTTGGGAACAATAAAAATAAATTAAATTAGAATTGCAAGGAACTGGTAGTTGACATATTTCAAAGATAAACTATTTCAAGTAACTTGTTTTCTGACAAGGCAGCTCAGAGGTCCTACATCTCCCCCCTTCCCTGCATGTCAGGTTTTCCTGCGTCTAAAATTTCTGGGTCTACCACAGCTCACACGTACACACATATGCACACACACATATTTCTCCTGAGGAAAGACTTCAACTTTGTGGCAAAACTGAAGAAAGCATTTCAAGAGGCTGTCGGAAAAAAAGCAGCTTCTTTCCTCCAATTGTTTTTGGACTCTGTCCAAAATTCACCCTCACTGCCTTTTACTCTTGACACATTTTCCCTATGGAGTCAAATTTTTTTTTTATTATTTTTAAACAACTGGCAGATTTTAGGTAGTGCACCTCCATTGCTAGTCTGGGAGTCCAAGATTCAAAGAGCACTGACTCTATATTCATGTCGATATTAAATAAGCATGGCATTTAAAGACAACTGTGGGCAACTTTTTCTTTTGATGCTATCTTGGGATTTTTTTTAAAGGGTTTTATATAAGACATCAAATAGTTATGAGGAATGTGGCTGTGCTTTTTATAACACAAGAAAGGTTAAGAGCAGAAATCTTTATAGACATTGTAAGAAGTTCCAGGGGAACAGAAAGCTCTGTGGACTCAGAAGATGGATTTCACCTTCAAGACTAGGATTCAAGTTCACCAGAGGAATCTCAAAGTAACAAGTGTTTTGATCTCAGCTCAGTTCTTCAGGGCTTTGTGTGTGTGTGTGTTGGTTTCTCAGAAAGAACTATATTTTGCATCTAATCTAAAGAGGTTAGTTCCCTATAGATTAAAATTCAAATGGAGGGAAAATGCTGAAATCTTCTCTGTAGTTTGAACCCAGTCAAAGTTTCTGGGAGAACTCACCTGCTTCCAGGTATCTCAGCTTCCTGAACTATTTTTAATTGGCTTTGGTGCTACTTGTCTTTCTTGGGCTTAGTTGTTCAGGCTGCTCCTACCTTTCCTATATTGCATGGTTAAGGGTCCACAGAGAATGCACAGGTATCTTGAGATGGGTTTGAGTTTTGATGTAAAGAAGAGAAGAATGAAAGGAAGCCTTTAGGTATACAGGCATGCTAAGGCAGGATATAATCTTGGATGAAAGAGGGGACCCATGGAGAAGAAAATAGCAGCACAGTGAATTGGGTCCATTAAAAATGACAGGGAGAGCAGGACCAGCTCATGCAAGTAGAACCAAGTCTTGAAAGTATACTGTGGACCTAGTGACAGGTGAGGTAGTAAGGAGAGGCACTGTATATAGTGTCTATATGCAGCATATTAAAAAAGGCACTGAAAGAAAGAGTAGTTCTGGAGGAGAATATAAAGAGTACTTGATTCAACCTATGAAACAGTCATGGAGCAACCATAGACTTAAGAAAACAAACATAAGAAAAAGATGTCCTTAATAAGTCAATTTCTGTTGAATAAGGCTGCAGCCAGCAGAAAGGAAAGTTAGGGATAGTAGAAGGGGGAAGTCATTATTTCACCATTTTTCAGCCTAGGAAGTTGTTAACTATATACACAAAGACAGCAAACAAATACAAACAAATGATCTTACATCTTGGTCCTTTCAGTCTCATAGAGGATTCCCATACTTACATCTGTAATACTCATTTATTTATATATTTGTTAAATTTTTCTTTTCATATGAAAAACCACAGAAAAAAACCCACCAAAAAAAAAGAAAAAAACAAAACAGATTAGTAGTTTTGAGCCTTCTCATTGATTTTCCTGTGATGTTCTCCTCTTTAAACAGTTTCTGGTGGTAAAAAAAACCCCACCATACAAGGTGTCATTTTCCTCCTTTCCTTATTTCTCACTTCAACTAGACTTTTCAGTGATTCAGGGGCATGATAATCTTTGAGGAACTGAGAAAATGGAAGCAACTGTCTGCAGACCAAAATTGGCTCTCACAAGTCAAAACTTGGAATAGTTAGCTTTACTTATATAAACATCCGAAGATAAGGCACTAGAAATCAACTATATGGTGATGGAACCATGTTCAAACACAAGAAGGGTGTTCCCATGTTCAACTACAAGAAGGGTTTTTATACTCTGACATGATACATGGACAAATACACCATGTGGAAATTAAGCCCCCAATACAGTAGCCCACATTCCGGCATCTGATGTCAATTGACATGACCTGGGTTATACTGCCTGGTGTCTTACAGACACTCTATAAGCTACAGATATCCCTAGACATTGTGTCATATATACTTGTACTATGTAAATATTTGGATATTTTAAGCTACCACTCGTAGACATATGTGTTTACACTACCAAATGAACGTCTGAGATTCAACACTTGGACTGATGTCTAACTCAGGTGTTACATGCCAATGTCTACGTGTAGGCTAAATTTTAACTGCAGTTACAGAGATCTAAAAGGGCATTTAGGTGGCAAAATGTATGTCTGCTATGTGATAAGCTGGATTACTCTCTAGACACTGTTGGCTGTATTGACTTGATCTTCAAATCAGAAGATCTGGAGAAACAAAGTGCATTGAAGTAGATTACTATGCTAACAATACCTAAATTTAGCTTCTCTGATCTACAAACAGAATTCTACCTCTTTGGAGTCCATCCTATGAGACCCAGAGCTAAATTAACTTGACTAAGTACAGGTCTCTAGTCCCATTTCAGAAGCCTTGGGTCCTCTGAAACCTCCTTCTAGGCATATGTGAAAGACTATGAGAAACCCATGACTTTCTGAGGTGGGAGCTGTTGGCCAGGTGAGATTTTCTAGGGCAGCTCACATGGTGCTAGTCATCTGTATAAACAACTCAATCAAGTTTCAAATGACTGAACTGTGGTCAACTAAATGTTGACTCCATGTATGTAGATAGAAGTTGGTAACTACCAAGAAACAAAGAAAAACATGAAGGAATGATGCTATGTTGAAGTTTTGGAAAATTTTGTTATCTCTTATTAACAAAATAATAAGTAGTCCCTGGTTATGAATATGAGCTGCATTCAATAATGAAAACATGATTTTTCCAACATGTGCTGTGTTAGAGGCAATATTAAGTTGAAAAGAAAGATGATCTGGGCGTTTCTTTCTCACTCTGGGACTCAGAAATAGAGGTTTAATTGCCAGTCCTGATTCCTCATATCACACTTTCGTTATTTGTATTACTGTAGAATCTACTAGATTAGTCATGTTGTGTTTTAAATTCTTTGTCCTTTAGTTTTACAGACCCAGAAATGTTAGAGTAACATTTTTTTTTTTTTAATTCTTCTGTGTTTATCGTGACTATTTTGCTTGCAAAACCCTTTGCACAGGCTCTGTCTCAAGTCCTAGGTGCACAAAGAGGGTTCTTTTGTTTTAATGGCACCAGCCATTACTGCCTTGTACACCTTGGGCCAGTATAGTTGCATTTATACTGGAATAATTTATTCATATCTGACAGCAATTATTTTCTGATTTAGCAGCTTGATTCCAACACAAGATACAAGTCCCTTCATATAGCCCCTCTTGTACCACATTACTGGATTCGTTTGAAGTTCTGTCCAGTCTGCCAGTAGCACTGTGTTTTGTGCACCTCAATAGAATAACCTTGCTGTATGATTTCCCCCTGCAAAAACTTCCCAGGCCTTCCCATATTTGAGACACTCTTGCCGTTATGTTCCCATCTGTTCCAAGGGAAGGACTCACCTTAGCACAAGAAAGAATAATGAGCATCCTCAGGATGGTACGAGTGGTCCTGTCCTGGGAGCAGTTTACTGGAAGGCTGCAGTGCTGAGGCACCACTTGAAGATGGTGCTAGTTCTGACATGCTGTGGTGCATTACTATACCTCTGTGGGAGAAGCTGCTGAGTTTGAGACATGTGCATTTTAAGTTTCCAGAGAGAACTTAATCTTCTGTTAAGATTAATTTCTTTACCTTACAGGACAACTGCGGATGGTCCTCTAAAAGAAAAATGATGGGTAAAGACCAAGCTACTAGAAATAGTTACACTGTGGTACATTCTGACACAAGAACAGTTAAATGGATGGATTTGGGAGATAAAAAGAAAGCAGCAACTCTGAAATATTGTAATTGTTGACACAATATAATGCAGATGTTGGCAAAACACTGTGTTCCTGGGGAGAAGTGAGTCAGTCCACACACCATCTGACCATTCATTACACCGTGGAAACCTTTGGAGTGCATTCAGTACAGCAAGCACAGCACTGTTCTAGCTGATTAAGTTGCACCCTGTATTTCAGGTTCTCAAGGCCACAAGACAGAGATGCCAATTTTAACAAAAAGGTTTTTCTGCAGAAAGGAAGCAGGGTATTATTATATATTACATTTCTTGACAAGGCAACTGGAAAAAGTGCCTGCATTCTCTCTGATGCAGCGCCAGTTTGTTGGCTGGGTGTAAAGTAAAGGGATGTGGCGGATTTTCTCTGTTATCAGAATATCTAAGAACAACAGGGCTCTTTCTCCTGTGTAATGAAGCCCCTTTGTATTACGGTCCTAAATAACCTTCAGGTGGTCTCATGAAGTGAATAGAAAATAAAGAAAATCAAAGGATGCCGTTCTAGTTAGTCCATCAGACAGCTTGGCTAGGTGGATGTTTGAGCAAAGTCTGTCCATGACAGAATGTCTTGGACATTCTACCTATGGGGTAGGTTAGATGAATGGATGGGACATAAATTTCAGCTATTCAAGTTCTTTTAAAAAAAATTTAAATATTTGTATTCTTTTATGCAGAATGAGACTGATATTTTTGGCACCATTGCAGGAGGCAGGACACCTCCTTATGCGAATCATTATTTACACAGCTGGAAGTGTAATAGGAAGTATGACTGATGATTTCCTTCTACCTTTCAGAAAGCCTCCTTATACTACTGGATGAAAAACTCTACCTAGAGAAAATCAAATTTGTCTCTTGTTCTTTCTGTGGTAGGTGAGGGCTTCAGGTGCTCTCCTGTTTTCAGAAGCAGGACAGCAATTAATAGTTATCTTCCAGTTTGGTGAAAATCTTCTGATTTCTAAACCTTAAAGGTGTACTTCGGGCATTTTTTCAAGTGTTTATTGTCAACACTGAAGGCTAGAAAATTACTTGAAAAGTGAATAGATATTTTTACTGAATTGTATGATTCCAAGAGCTAACATCACCTACTTACAAAAAATCTTGGCAGTAACATTAGGTACAGTGAACACTGAGGTCTTCTTGCATATCTACTTTCAAAGACTTTTCATGGGTTTAAGTAAAAGTTATCTTAAAACTAGAAAAAGATAAAGAAGCAAATTCTAATTATAATTTACAAGTATGTTTTCTTTTAAATTGGTACTTGAAATTTTAATTTTGAAAATGCGTTTTAGCTATGCAGTGTGTTTTATGAATGATCTTACTCATATATTAGGAATCACATACTACAAAAACTTTCTTTTAAAATAACTCATAAAATTCTCTTTTTTAATATAGATTTGTACAGACCCCACTCTGTGGTAGCAATACACTAAATAAAAAAAACCTCCCAACAAATAAATAATAATAAACATCACTCATGGTGTTCTCTGAACCTCTAAAGCACTCTGGCCTATAACAATCCTTTTTCCTCTGGCAACTGTTGCTCTAGTGATGCATTTCAACTCACTGAAAGAACAGCTTACTCTTTTGACACGTTTTTTGTAATATCCAGTATTGCTACTGCTTCAGTGGTGTATTATTGTAATACTTTATCAAAACAATGCCTGCCAGGAATTTTTATCCCAAGAGAAATTTTATATAGTTCTTTTAAATGACAAGAAAGAAAGGCCAATTTAGAGAATTTCTCAGCAATCCGTTCATAATCATGGATGCCATGGAGTCACTGTGGCTAGCACTTTTTCAATAGGTTATTTTGTCACTTTATTGTAAAGGGTCAACCCAATTTTACAGATTTATTGAGGAAAAGAGGCTAAATCTTTAAAATCTGGGAATATTTCTGAGGTCTCATATTCCCAAGGCTTTTTAAGAAGGTGAAAATGACAATGATCTTATTATGAAACAGGTTCTTCAGGAAGAATAAAAGTGGTTTGCCCTCAGACTCTTCCAAATTCAGCTGCTTTCAGCACAGAGACTTTCTTACCTGGAGGTGGTTTCTGTTCATTCAGAATCCATCAGCAGACTTTTCTTCCATACTCTTGAACACTGCCCCCCTGAATATGTAGAAACTTTTACGACCCACAACCTCCTTTGGAAAGTAGACAGACAGAACTTCTCACAACTAGTCCTCTTACTGTGTGAAGAGGAAACTCCTACTACACATTTTGAACCCTGTTCTTGCTAACTTTCTTTGACTACCTTACCTTTTCATTGGCTTTGGAAGAGACAATGAACAACCAATCCTTATTTATCATCATCAGAACTTTCACAATTTTGTAGGACTCTTGTCATACCTTCTCTACATATTTCCTTTTCCAAAGTAAGAAGTGTTAGCTATGTTTGGCATAACACCAGTGGAAGATACACGATACCTTTTAACATCTGTTACCTGTGACTTTTCACATTGTTATTGTGAAGACGGCTGTAGATATATACACAATAATCAAGATGTGGTTGCGCCATCTCTTTCCAAATATCTAAATAAATTTTCTGTTTCATTCTTTATTAATTTCTCATGATTTGTAGTATTAGATTTACTTTTTTTGACCACTACTGAACAGTGAAATGGCATTTTCATAAAACTTTTTCATAACCCCTAGGTCTCGTAGCCAAATGGCAATGATCATCTTGGAAGGGTGGCATTTAAGAACCTACGTTTAACCTACATTCAAATGATAAATGGAGAAGGTTTTCACCCGTAAAAACTCTAAAGGCATCACTGTCACCTGAGGTTGTTCCACTACACATGTCAAGAAATATCAGATTTGGGCTAGCCCACGCATCTTAGGAACATAAATTCCTTTGGATTCTGGGTATTAGGAATATCTATCAGTTTCTCAGCTGAGGGACTTAATCATATGCTGTCTAAGCTGGAATTCAGCACAAGTTAGAGTGTTCACAGCTAATTTTACTTAAAAAAAAAAAAATTCTAAGAAATGTCACTTTTCCAGAAGTAAATGTAAGCAATAATTAATCAGAAGTAAATAAGCAGGGTATTATTCCTCACCTTCAAGTGTACAAATCCAGTTTCCTAGGGAAAATAACCCAACCCTTAAAAAGCAGATGCACTACAGGGAATGAGCAATTGTGTATACATCCCCGTCCCTCTTTACTGTTTGATATTATCAATGGTGAATACAATAAATAAATAAGAATTAATAAAAATACACTCATATGTATGTGTATACCCCTCCATTAATATATATATATGTATCTATCTGTATATTCATCAGGCAAGAAATGGATTGTACAGACCAGTGGGTATCTCTTCAATTTGAAATAAAAAGAAACTCTTTTAGTTCCCCAAAACAGGAGTCCAGTGATGTGCATGACTGTGTCTAATACACTTAAAACTAATGTCAGCAGGTGGCTTTTCATGCCTACTCTAGGTATATTCGGGTAACTTAAAAATCTTGCAGATACAAAGGAGATTGAAATCCACTGCAACAGACATAGCTAGGGCCTGAGATCAAAGGGGCTGCTGTAGTAAAAACCCAGAAGCAAAATTTGAAGTAGTCCTCAGCTCACATACCATAGTCACGTCTATCTGCCCATTTGGGGCAACACGTGGAAAGATATATAGGTATAGAGAGGTATGGCTATAGTTATCATTAGGTACAAATGCAGATGTAAACATGAGTCTTATTGCAGGTATTTTTGGAGAATAAACATGGACCAAATTACCTTATCAGAGTGCCTTAAAGAGTTTTTAAAGTATCCAAGAACTATAAATTATATTCTTGAAATGTCATTTTCACCCCCCACTATTGCAATCTATGATCAGAGGCTGATGATTAGATTCAGCCATCCTAATATTATATCTCTTCTAACACAAGGAAAGGACTTGAGAGTAACAGGTTCCTCCATAGGGTGAGTAAGGTGGTAGATGGCATAATCTAAGCTTGATTTCTAAATTTCTCTCCACTGACAAATCCAGATATGAACATGTTTCTAAGTGAGCCTCCTTTCCTGCAGCTAGACTCCACTCCACACTGACTAGCTTCCAGCAGCAACTGGTACCAGGGCTAATGATTAAAATGTGTAAAATAACATGAATATTGATTTTAGGACAACAACATCCAAGCAAACCCAATTTTAAAAAAACCGAGGACCCCAAAATCAATAGTAAAGAACTCATGGGTAAGACTGTGTAAGTGTATGGATACAGCATCTGTAAATCTTCACATTGCTTTTGAATGCTTGTCTAAAATATGTTTTAGTTACAAACAATGATTGGGTTCAATACAACTATAATGGGAAAAAATGTTATGGCCTTTGATGTACAGGAGGTCAGACTAGCTACTTTAATGCCTCTCTGGCATTAATCTATGAATATATGAATCTATGAAAAATAAATCAATATTAGGGGAAAATGCTACATAACTACTACCATTGATCAGCCAATTTCTGTTATGTCTTCTCAGTTTTGCATTTTCTTTGTAGAACAATTTCTCATGATGCATTGTAACTAAGTCACTGTACTCTTCTCCTTCTACTTCTGGTAGCAGTACCTCCTAGTACTTTTCTGAAGTTCTGGTAGTCTTACCATTGAGTTCAGTGGGGGCTAGGAAAGGCTGATGGTGGGACCTTTTAGGAGTCATGACCTTGATCTGTTAATGTTTCTGAAGTCATTTCAGTGTCCATGTATGTGGGGTGAGAACTGAGATTTTTGAAGACACTAAGACACCCACTTGATTATCTTTGCTCATGTATAATTTTTTTTCTCTTCATTTTTAATTAAAGAATGTGAAAAATGAAAACCAGGTAGAATTACTGATTTGTAACTTGCTCCTGACACCTGTGGTTGCTCAGACTGTCAAGTGACAACACTTGAAAAATACTACTTGAACCAAACATGGTCAAATATTAAAGAAATGTAAAGTTTCATTGCATCTGACTATATTTCAATAAAAAGTTAATATTATTAAGACATATTTTGCTACTTCCTAGTACATATATGTATATATATTTCTATGTATTCTATCATCTTAAGTTCTTGTATACTAGTGTACCTTATATCTACTTAGGGCCAAACCCAAGTTTTATGACCTTTAAGATAAGTTAATGATTCAAGATACCAAAATGATTACAAAGCTCCTAATCTGAGTCATTTAGAGCCATCCTTAAAACAAATACAACTATACATCTACTAGCCACATGTTTGTTGATTTTGCTTCTACTTCTAAAATTCAATAATCTCTGGCAGAATGATAAAATGGTAATCTGTATTTTTCCACAATCCAGCACAGCTACTTTTCATCCTTTTTGAATGATATCCTCCCAGAATTTTGGACCCCCTCTGTACAAAAGCCCATATCTAATTAAGACCACTGAACTGCAAAACAATGTTAACACAGGGTCATTTACACCTGCAAACTGAATAAATTGAGATTCTCAAAAGTCCTGTGGACTACACAAGCTTCCACTCTTGGTACCATTTCAGCTCCAACACTTAAGCCAGCTGCTTCAGAAAGATCTTTGAGAAGGATGAATCTCATGAACTGTTGAACTTTCTATTCATAGCCATTGATACAATGACAGAAGGAACTCAAGAAACAGAGTCAGACATTGCGATTATTCCTCCAAAATAAATCTGCAGAATTCCTGAGGACACTTACCACTGTTGACAATGCACTTGAACCCAATCTTCTGTGGTTGCCTCGATTACCATAGGAGCATAAGTAAGGAAAACACTGAGTCATAAAAGTCACACTAAGTCAGTTGTCCAGTTCATGGTTAAAAGAGGCAGATAAAACTTGGTAAAACAACCCTGCATTAGACCAATTCGCTAAAGCTGCCAAAGTAAACTAAGAGAGACAAAACAAAGGGCACATCAACATAATGTACATATTGTGAGGATTCCTGAAGGTCAGAGCATGCTCTTTTACTTCTTAGTGACATATAATGCCAATATTTGTCAGACCTTGATGAAGACCAAAGCTCAGTCAGACAAAAACGCACTGCATGACATTTGTTCTCAGACCTCTACCTTTGAACAGTCTTTATTGTAGGCACCTGTCTATGAACACAGTTTATAGCTAAAAAGAAAAATAAAGTCTGGGTTTGGCACTAGGGGGCAGGGAGAGGTATTCCACTGTTATATTTTCATGTGAAGGAGGGTTGAAGTTGCTGATGAATGATACAATTGTACAAAGAGTAGGTGTGTTTTCTTTCCATAAGCATAAAAATAAATGGTGGACTTTATCACAATGTGTTTTATTCTGAAAATCAGCTGGAGAAATAATTTTAAAAAATATATTAATTTACTTGAATTTCATGTTGGTAGAATATAATGAAAAAAAGTTGAAGAATTTAATTTTAACAGATTGTCTAAAAGTAGTAATTTTGTCTATCTACAAATCTTCAGGATGCAGATGACCATACAGACATGAATCTGTTAAAAAATACATTCTTTTGTTTTGCACAGAGGCTTATGTTTCTTCTTTTCTTTTTTTTTTTAATTGAACTAAGAACAACCTTAATCAGTCTTAAATACAAATCTCTGTAGAACCAAACATTTCTGTAAGCTGTGAGTGTTTGAATATACTTGCACCTGTGAATCTCTTATTTGTAAATGATTTTTTTTTTTTTCAGAAACCATTTTTTGTTGCCATTTTGGGTTTTTTTAGTCATTTATGTCTATGGAAACTATTGCAAAATGACACCTTTCCTAATCTGATGACCTCTTAAATGTACCATGAACACCATCAGGACATTATAGTACAAGAAAGCATAAAAATCTTAAGGTTAACACATTTAGTTATTATTTACAGGATTGACACATAGATACTCTGAAATCATGTTTTCTTCTTTTTTCTTTTTTCTTATTTTTTAATTTTTATTTCTTGTTATCTTTGTCAACACTACTGAGGAAAAACAATAATACAAGATGACATGAAATTCAATAAGATAACAAGACTAGATATAAAATAAAAATAAAAAAAACCCCAAAATAAATTCTTTATTCAGACATGGAACAGTGTGAAGGTTTAATTCTATTGGAGGAAAACTACAAAATTTCTAGAAGATTAAAGATGCTTTTGATTTGAATCATGATCTTAGATTTCTAGTGATCTCAATACAAATAAGAAAATCCAAGGTATTTAAAGAAAATCAAAGCAAACAGCCTCTCAAACACCATAAACAGGATTCATTATTGTTTGGAAAGAGTAGAGATACTTCAGTGCAATTTGATGAAGGTGTTATTATCTTTGTACTGAAGAAGCGTTGTAGTAGGAAGGCCTCTTAGGGCTAGCTCAAAGATGTTGGATATGAGAGAATTGAATGCCAAACCACATTTCAGAACTGTCAGAAAATTCTGTGAATGGTTCAGTTGACAAATTAACACTTAAATATATGTTTTTTTAGCTTTTCTACTGTAATAAATAAACAGTTTTATTTGTTTCTTTCTTTGGTTTTTGATGGTGTTGTTTTGTTTTGTTTTGTTTTGTTTTACTATAAAAACATTTTTTTTTAATTGGCTTTGAGCAACCTGGTCTAGTGGAAGGGGTCCCTGCCCGTTGGAACTAGATGAGCTTTAAGGTCCTCTCCAAGCCAAACCACTTTGCGATTCATGATTCTATGAATTATTAAAAACAGTATTTTCTTTGCAAACATGTCTAGCCTTACTTTATTTCCCTTCTTAGTCCACCCATGAAAAAGTGCTACCTATATGGCCACAGATTTCAACTTGTGCATAGATGTTCACTGTAGCTGTAGACTTTCATTTCTTAACTTTGGATCTATTAGCCAATTTTTATCCAAATCTGATTGGGGAGAGTGTTTGTAAACTTCAATGAAAATAGTTGGTCTAAAAAGGAGCAAGAAATTATGAATTTCCTCAGCAAAGGAAATAACATGGAGTATCTTCAGCCTTTCTAAAATTAGATAGCCCACAGAGAGAAAACTAAGATATCTTAAACAAATGTAGTTATAACCAGAATATGCATTAATCCTTCAATCCAAAAGAAAATGAACCAGTTCTGTGTATGTCAGAGACACCCTGACATCAAAAGGGATTTGAAGATGAGGTTCTGATGTTTTAATGCTGCAAGATTCCTGACATTTACAACTGCTCAGAATTTCGTTATATTTGGGTGCTTTGTTAGGATTTTACTGTGAAAATGAAGAACAAGACACTTAAAAAAAAAATATAATCCATGTCTCTTCTCTTGTGTGTAACAGATACCTTTTTATCACTATTGGTTAATTAAGAAGCAACTCTAGCCCCAGTTTTGGTAAAAACCTTAAAATGGCTATGACAGATGAGCAAGCATGTATGATGGTGATGGTAAATTTTCCAGGTTAATCTCATTTCATCATGATCCATGATCAGAGTTTCATCATTTCAGTTAAAAAATTACTCAGAAGCATGGTAACATGTAACTGACTGATGTCACTCACAGATTTATTGTTTGCCCCCTGCTTCTTCTGCCTAACATTAAAATTTTCCTTTCAACCTTTGAAGCCAAGCAGAGTCATTCATTACCTTTCGGATGCCACACCAGTTTAATCACATTGATAGAGGGCTATGCAATCAAAGTGACAGTTCAATGATGATTTGCATCATGCCTGACTCATTATTTTGTGAAGGATTTGGCATGCCAATCAATGGAAAATGATGTGCAGTCCCTTGAAAAATGACAGTAATCCATTTTCTACCAATTGGCAAGAGAAGACCTTGACAGACTTACAAGTTAGGGCCAAAGCCAAATATTATTTGGCACATTTCTCACTTTGCTGCCATTTTGTAAATCCTGAGGGTATTTATCAAAGCAGTAACATTTTTCTTTAATGTAAAATCCCTATATCCTTCAGGATTTCCTTTTTTCTTCCAGGAGAGCCCTTGAATGAATGGATGTTCCCTGTGTTCCTGTTGAATCCTACTATGACAACAAATACCTCTAAATGAGCATCATGAGGTGTGTACTGGTTTTAATTGAGAGTTAATATTCCTCACATCCTAATAATGCTAATAAAATCCTGTGACTGTATTGACAACATCCTTCTATAACACCCTTGTCTAGTTCCCAGTGCAATTATGATTATGCTTCAACAGAAAGATTTGTACAACTTCCTTAGGAAGATGTTAGGTGGACCCTTACAGCATATCTGCATCGAGGACCCACCTGCATCAGCCCAACATAACGCTTTGACCCATTCAGTACTGGTCCTTGTCACACAATTAATTCTGAGAAAAAGGAGTATATTGATTTAAGAAAAAAGACAGAATTTTTATAACTTTGAGCACTGAAAGTTCTGAACATCTCAACAGCTTTGCAGACAGGGCTGAGCACTCTGGAGACCCTACATGGAAATCCTGGTTCACCTCAGTGCAGGCATGAGAGCTGTTTTGGACTTTGCTTTGTGTTGCTCTGGGCCTGGTTGATTTTGAAAACTCAGCAAGCTGTTTAACAGAGCCTCAAAAACCCAAACTAGGAGACCGTCTGAGCTGCCAAAGAAAGTGGGGATGTGTGTCTGTTATTAACTTTAGGATGGGTTAAAGTCATTCTGAAATGTCCGTCTTTGCCAACTGACTTTAGAGACATCTAAGTTGACCAGGTGAACCTATGATTATTTTAAGTTGGCAAGTACGAATGCTTTCTCTGTTTCCTCTAAAGTGGTCTAAAATATATGTTTCTCTTTCTGTATTAAAACTTCAGTCCTAGTCAAGCAAATATTTTTGAGACTGTGTTTACTGGAGACCTCATCAGCTGGATAAGCTCTGGCAAGATCATGGAGCAGATCCTCCTGGAAACTATGTTAAAGGCTAATGGGAAATAAGGGGGTGATTGGTGACAGCCAACATGGCTTCACTAATGGGAAATCGTGCCTGACAAATGTGGTGGCCTTCTACAATAGGGTTACAGCATTGGTGCATAAAGGAAGAACAACTGACATCACTTACCTGGACTTGTACAAAGCTTTTGACACTGTCCCACACAGCATCTTTGTCTCTGAATTGGAGAGGCATGGATTTGAAGGATGGATCACTTGGTGGATAAGGAACTGTCTGGATGGCTACAGTTGTGGTCAAAAGCTTGATGTCCAGGTGGACACCAGTGATGAATAGCATACCACAGAGGTTGGTTATGTGACCAGTGGTGTTCAATATCTTTGGTGGCAACAAGGACAATGGGACTGAATGCACCCTCAGCAAGTTTGGTGACAATACCCCACTGTCTAGTGCGGTTGACACACTGGAGAGAAGGGATGACATCCAGAGGGACCTGGACAAGATGGATAGGTGGGCTTGTGCCAAACTTACGAATTTCAACAAGGCCAAGTAGGAGGTCCTGCACCTGGGTTGGGGCAATCCCAAACACATGGAGAGGCTGAGCAAAGAATGGATAGAGAGCAGCCCTGAGGAGAAGAACTTGGGGGTCCCGGGGGGTGAAAATCTGGACATGAGTCAGCCGTGTGCGCTGGCAGTCCAGAAAGCCAACTGTATCCTGGGCTGTATTCTGAGAAGCATACCCAGCATCTCAAATAAGGTGATTCTCCCTCTCTGCTCCATTCTCATGAGACTCCACTTCGAGTCCTGTGTCCAGGTGTGGAGTTCCCAACATCAGAATGACATGGACCTGTTGAAGCAAGTCTGGCGAAGATGCTCCAAGGGCTGGAGCACCTCTGCCATGGGGACAGGCTGAGAGAGTTGGCATTGTTCAGCCTGGAGAAGAGAAGACTCTGGGGGGACCTTATAGCACCTTTCAGTACCTGAAGGGGGCTACAAGAAAGCTTGGGAGGGGATTTTTTAAAAGGACAAATAGTGATAGGACAAAGAATAATGGGATTAAACTGAAACAGGGATAAACTCTTCAGTGCTGATGGTGGTGGGGCAGTGGAGAATATTGCCCAGAGAGGCTGTGGATGCCCCATCCCTGGAATTGCTCAAGGTGAGGCTGGATGAGGCTTTGAGCAACCTGGTCTAGTGGAGAGTGTCCCTGCCCATGGCAGGAGGCTTGGAATGAGATGATTTTTAAGGTTTCTTCCAATCCAAACCATTATATGATTCTAATAAAAAAAGAAAATCAAAAAGATAATAAAGAAAAAGCTTTTTTTTTTAATATGTTTTCAGATTGATCAGTGTTCTGCTTGAGGTGACTTTTAATTCTATTTTTAACTCTAAATATTCGGGATAGTGTAATTAATATAGTAATTGGTTTTGATGTTGCATGAGGAAAAATAAACAATAGTATAGTGTATCTGAAGACATTTTAATGCTAAAGAGAAATTTATGCTTAGATAAGATACCTAAGTACATATTGTGAGATTAATTTTGCTGTAAATTCCTTTCTTTCATTTTTTAAATTAATATTTTGCACTATTGTACACATCAGTTTTATTTATTCGTATGTTAAGTCTAAAATAGAAAACTATATTCTCTCATATGGGAAAATGATCTGATAAAATCTGTCTGTTATTGGGAAAATTCTTTGTCCATATGTATATACAGTCAGCAAAAGGAGGTATATACACTCTAAATATGATATTTATTAGCATCTCTGATTGATTTTTAAAGCAGCAAGATGTCATTCCTTACTTACATTCACTTGCTGTCATTGGTTCACAAGTCTTTTTTTTGATATCTAGTATTTTTAGGATGCTTTTCTGCAGTGATGATTTTAAAATAAATACTATCAGGCAGCTTTACAAAACAAGCGAGGAAGGGAAAGCCATACTTTTCTTGATTGTAGACAGTTATTGTCACATTACTTTCCAACATAAATAATAGCAACCAGCTTGAGTTTTGCATTTTAGGCTTGGTATATAGATCCATAAATATTACGAAGGAGAATATCTGCAACAAATATTTAAAAATAAATTGGAAAAACATATTTAAATTTTTCTTAGAAATCTAAACGTTTAAACACAACAAAAGGGGCAAAAAGAACAGAACAGTTAAAAACTTAATGATATTTTTATCTCAAATATTTGTAGCTGAATTAATAACTTGAAATTGAACGTCTTTCTGATAAGGAATATATAGTTTCAAAAAATAAATTTTTCCAAGCTCTTAGATTCTTTTTTTTTTTTTTTTTCCCCCAGGTAAATTGAGTCTTATTCTCAGAGGTAACACAGAACCAACCATGTGTAACACAGTTATGAAAGTACACATACAACTCTAATTTTGACAGTTCTGGTTCAAGTACCTACTTTGCCCAGTTTGGGTCCAGACCTTGTAATTCCATTCCCTCCATTCCAGTTAACTGCAGGGTTAGTGGGAATTTAAGTTACTTAAGCTTCTCACATGTTGTGTTTGGGTCTTTCTTCATGAAAAAATCTTCAAGACAGCTTGTATTTTCCTGTTAAAAATGTTGAAAATGTCTTTAGGGCACAAAAGCTGTTTCTTGTCTAGCTCTTCATATTGATTTATTCAAATATGTAGGTCCATTCTGCAAGGGTTCAACTTATACATCATTGGAGATAAATAATACTGCAAAGAGCTTATGGTATAAACAAGCCAGATGAATGGAAAAAGAAAATATTATCCCTACATAATAAATGGGAGATTGAAAACAAGCAGCTTGCCTAAGGAATTCTGGCTGAGTGCTGAACTTGACTCATTTTATCCAGAATTCTGATTCAATGTCTCCAACACAAAACTGTCATCCCTTGTGCAAAGCCTGTAGCCTTAGTTTTGATATACAGCTCAAGCTGAAATTTTTTGAAGAAAAAAAGTAAAAATCAATCTATTCCACTCAGCCTGTCGCTATGTCATTATACAGCTGAATTCTGATTTTGCATATTGGATGCATCACACTGTCACTGATCCAGCTTGAGCACTTTTGTTATCTATCCTCTTTACCAGACGATCATGACTTAGTAGAGAAATTGGGGGCAATATTTATTGGATGAATGATAACATCCATTAAATCTGACCAACTTCCCCAAATTGGGAAGGTTCTGTATTTCACATCCCTGACAAGTAGCCATAATGCTAACTTGGTGTGGTGATGTGTATTTATTGCTCAAGCATCACAGAGGACCTATGCATACATCGAAGAGAAAGCAGGAAAAGAAAAAAGCCCTGAATTCTTTGCATAGTCCAATATGTATTCAAAGATTTATCACCTGCCTTCATATTTTTTGGATACATTTGCCAGTAGTTTTTCTTTTTCAAGGTCTGAAATGCAAAGGCATGGGCAGCAATGAAGTGCTCAAGGACAGAATGTGAACCACCCTATTTCCCTAATAGAAAATAAGGAGTAATATTTTAAACTGTTTCATACATTTAACCAGAATATTTTTGTATTGTCTTGCATAAGCTCCCCCTTTTTCTCCTCTGTAAAAGGACACCAACAAGCCAGAATTCTCTTAATCCAGCACTTTAGAATTCCAGTGTTGGTGCAGTTATGTCTGGTTTCATACAAAGGAAAATAAATGGCGACAAATGAATTACAAGGTTGTAAATCAATTGAGTACTTCTGCTGATATCCATCTCAGGGACATTGCAGAACAGCAATGTTAACAGAATGTGGATGAAAACACAGAATATTTTCTACTGATAATTCATATTTTCCATCATCAGTCTGAGAAAGGTTTGGACTATAGTGCTGTGTCAGCATAATTATTTGATGGTTGCATTTGAGAGTCATTATCAGAAGGGTGATGCTGTTCACATAGAGATCGAATGAACTTTGAATGCTCCTGAAGCCTTAAAACAATACCAAAACAAAGCAGGTTTACTTTTCCTTTTCTTCCTGAAAGAGGAAAGTGTTGTAACCTCCCTGGAAAGTAGAATTTTAATGTTTCTAGGCTGTGAATGAAGCTCAAACTTTATTGCTTACTATTAGATCTGGATATGGGGTAATCTATACTCCTCTGACTATGAATCACTACAGCCACTTCTGTGCCAAGGGTTTCCCAACTCACAGAAGGAGATCCAGAGTTTAGGTTATTCAAAAGACATATTATAACCACCAACAGTGAATCAACATCACTGCAAACTCTCTTCAGTAGCTGACTTCAGTTACAACCTGTATACACGGAGAAATGCTTAACATGTGTTTAACTTTTCTTTCATCTGAGTGTGGGTTTCATTGGCTTGTATTGCAGTGACAAAAGTAATGTTGTAAAAAGGATCTGCTTATTAACATGCAAGTGGGAAAAGAACACCAAAACCTCACCAAACTGAAAAACCAAGAATAGACTAACCTCATCAACTGATAGGAAGTGAAAGTGGAAAGACGTGTCCTTCCCTTCCAGATAAAGCAGAGAAGAAATCTCTTCCTGCTTGTCTCACAGGGCATTGACCTCACATGGGTAAGAAATTTGATGTCTCAGTTTGTCTTTGGTTCCTTTGAACCAGTGACTTCATGGCTCTCCATGAGGTATCCCAGCCCCTTGGCTGTGCAAATGTTGAGTCCCATCTCCTACTTGATTGACAATTCGGCAGTATGTACAAGGTGGACAGCTTCAGCAGGGAAAATTGATACTTCGCTGCATCCAACTCCCTACCTTATGTAGGAAACAATTTTCTCAACATCCCACCATGGTTACTGTGACCACTGGGATGGTGTCTTAAGCAGTGGAACCGGTTTCCCTGTCTCTGTCAGCCTCTGTGTTTTCTGCAAGGGGCTCTTCAGGTTGGAAAGGTACAGGCAAGGAGGTGGTGACATGGGTATTAGGTGGCTTAGTGTGGTCAAACCCATACAAAAACTGTGCTCACACACATGCAGAAGCTGAGGTAGTGGGGCTGACAGTGTAAACAAGAATCTTTGTTACACAGCAGTTAAGTGGAGTTTTGTCAGTCTGTGGTCTTGTGATGGCTTTTATTAAATGCCAGAGTCCTTTCTACAAAAGTAGCATCTTGTCAGAAGAGGTGCACTCCTCAAGAGTGTGATGCCTGAATTTGAAATTACCACTAAACTTTAGCAGAGTTATGATAAATACTTCCATTCTGAGCTTCACATTACAACTGATTTATTTTGTTTGCAAATATAAAAATAATGCTCTCTTTTTCACTGAGGTCTGCCTGAAACAAGTATTTTAAAGACACTGATTTCAGAAGGCAAATCAGATAATCTAACCAATGTTATGCTAATTCCACATACATAAAAGCGTACTGAGTTTTGGAATATGAACGTAGACTGTTGACTTCAGAGAGACTTGGATGCCCCATTAAAACTGAGACTATAAACCAGAATATATTGTTAACATGACTTTACTTAGATTCAGAGTAAATTCCCTTTTGTTCTGTCATTGTTATGAATTTCATTCAGTAAAATCAGTCATGCAGCTATCGGTAGGTGAAGAAAAAAATTGTATTTAAAAATGGAGGATTAAATTAGAAAATAAAAAAGTTACACAGAGGCAATGTAATAATAAAATAATAATAAAATCCCCTGAAATAAATAACAGCCAACCAGGAATAGAATTTTAAAACATAATTGGAATTAAAAGAAATAAACAGGTTTTGCCCTTATCTAATCTATCACTTGAACAGTAATGTGGTCTTTGAATTAAAACATGTAGTTGGATGAGAACAAATCCATCCTTACTGCTACTCCATTAACACAAAATTTTACACTATGTGGGCTTTGACAGGAATATGCATAACTACCAGAGGCAGGAAAATAAATTCAGTAATGGGCCAAAACCTGTCAATGACTCTTTTTCATTAGCTGGAGTTGGGTGTCGGCACCAGCAACTGTAGACCTGAAAGAAACCTGGAATAAATTGGTGGCATTACTTCAGTGGAAATGTGAGGAAATATGAAGAGATTAAGTAGTGTATTACACAGAAAATCGGTGACAAAGTTGTGAACAGATGCTAGCTCTGCTACCTGTCAACTGCCTTCTTAAACCCAGGAAAACCTGCCTGCTCTCAGGATACCCAGGACAGCCTCTTGCGGCCTGTTTGCCTTAGCTATTTAGATTGCTAATCTGCCATCGCCAGGACCAAAACCGTCCTTGGCCATGTGTTTGTACAGTATGTGAGACAATGCACCCTGTCTCAGAGCAGGCTTCGTGGCTACAGTGCAAAAAATGTTAATAATATTAAGAATACTACCAATAATGGTCTGAAAATCTTTATAAGCAGTGACAGTGAATGTTCGGGATGAAACTAAGCATTTGTGTCAGGCAAGAGAGGTGTTTGAACAGGGATTTTCAAAGTCTGAACAGGTATTGTCCCAACAGAACCAAGGCACGGCAAACATATGCGGTTTATAAATACCCGGTGATTTCGTTGAATGCTATTAGCTGTGAATCTTTACCTCCCTTTCAGTCTGAGGTCTGCCACAGATACCATCTAGGGCTTGGCTCATTGTCTTTTGGTGTCTCAGTTTCCCTGCCTGTAAGAAAGAGGCAACTATCTTTTCATGGTGCACTCAATCAAGGAAATTAATTCTTACAGGTGTTTGATGACTTCATGAATGTAATACTGTTAAGCACAAAATTTTATTAACAGGAAAATAAAAGAACTTTCAATTTACCATCAGAGTAGACCAATCTCTTTAAACTGCAGTCAATTACTTCTTGATGGGTAAAGCTCCTATTTCCATCCCCTTCTCTGGATCCTCATCCTTCCCACATCAAAATCCACTCTAATTCTTTTACTGTGGAGCTTTAAAAATAAGCTGGGGAGTCATAAAAACTATTCCTCTCCACAGATACAATAGGCAGCCTAATAGAAAACAATTATCTTAAACAATAAAAGGACCCAATAACATTTGGGATATTAATATTTTCACCAAAGAGATGCACCTTGTCATTGCAAAGTTACTCTGCAATGTGGGGACCTGAGCATTTTTGGCATGTATTTTGTACTCTCTTTACACCATCAGAGAACAAAAAGTATCTTGAGACACAAAGTTTTTTGTAAGCTAAGCCAGCAAGAGGAACAGGAGAGGTTTACTGAATATCCTCTGTTGTTCCATTGTACCCTGGTTTCCATGATACACTCTTAATAAAACAAAAGGGAACCTTCCGATAAAAATATCTCCCCATTTTATAATGTAAAATACAAGCAATTTTATCAGCATTAACGCTGATTGGCTTCCATTAGCCTCTTGCCTTCTAATAAAATTTATGATACCTTTCAGAAGCACAATTTGATAGAAAGTGAAGTGATTACACCCTGCTTAGATATCTCTCCAGCATCTATTCCAACAATAATGCGGTAATTTTATGCATGAAATAGCACAATTGGCATAAATAGTTATAATACTGAGTGCTGTCTAAGGAACCTGGCTGCTGGAAAATTAGAAAGAGCTTCACACTTTTGAAACAGGTAATTAGGATTTCTCTCCATGCTCATAGGAGGAAGACTGGAGTTTCATTTTATATTTCATGTTTCATTAAAATATATGTGTTAAAAATAAATGTTGAATTTAAAGCTGCACAGATTATGAAAATTAAAGGTACAGCGGTATTGCAGAAGTAAAATAGGCCTTTTTAACTTCTAATTTTGGCTCTGCCAAGAGTTTTAACACCTTCTGACAGGTAAATCAGGCCTCCACTCTTTTCAGAGAGTTTAATTCAGCAGTAGATGCATATGGCTGTAGTCAGCAAGATGAATTTTTACTGATGCAGAGTTGTGCCTCTAAAACTAGTGACTATTTTAATTTTGCCATCTCAGAAAAAGGGATGGTTAATGATATAAGAAGGTCTCCAAAATCAATGGTTTCAGGGCACTTCTCCCTCACCTATCTCCTATTTATGATCTGTTTGATTCAGGACTGTCTACGATGGGCTTCACTTCCTACCCCAACCAGCACTGTTCCCCACCATTATCACTTTCCAAAGAAAACAAGCAAGCAAACAAGAAACGTGCCCCCAGCAAAACAACAACATACCCTAAACCCTCAAACAACACCCAGACTCATTCAGAATGAAGAGAAAAATGAATGCTTTGGTTAACCTATATGATATGCATAGTTTGACTCAAAATCCCTGTTTATTCTCTCATCTCATCTCTAAAATATGGATATTCTGGTGATTCCAGTTGTGAAAGATTTTTTCTGGCTGCCCTGTGCCTGTTTTATGGGAACCTGGCTAGCTGCAACCCTACTCAAAAACAAGCAAGTGGGGAATGACTGTAGCTCAATTATCACTTAGACCTGCAAAATCAAGGCCTATTCATCATGGTTCAGAGCTCCCCTTTTGCGAGGGTGCAAGGTGCATTTCAATAGACTGATTGGGAGGAAATGTTTCCTAGTTGTAATTTTTTTTTTTTTTCCATGTAGTAAGGCTGGCTTTTTATTCAGGAAAACTTCAGTGAGGAAAGAAAATAACTACCTTTATTGTAATAGACAGGGAGAAAATACTCCCTAAAGAAACCATCAACAATGGGGAAACTTTATTATCATTTTCTTGTCTGCACTCAAAATCTGAAAAATCCAACTGAAATTAAGTACCTGTTGTACAAAGAAAAAAATCAATGCATTTAAATCAATGATAAAACTGCTTCAGTTCCACTAAAGAGGGAATAGCTCTTCTGCTAGCAGCTGCAATCAAGAAGACACTTACCGAAACTGTTCTTGGTCAGTAGAATTTGAAAGAAATTTATTACAATAATACTAAACTATGAAGAAAAGCAGAATTTCTGTGTGTGTTTTTACACAAATACCTGACTGTGGTCTGGTAAATAAATTATAATATAAGAACCTCCCAACTTTGAAAACGAGAGAAACATTTCATTATATTGGACTAAACCCTAACAAAGTAATCTTGTTTTCAGTGCCTTAGATTTCAGAATTTGATTGCTATTGTTCTCTCGCCATCTGTAGGGTCCTCATGGAAAGCAGAGAAGATGAGACCTCAAATGCTAATATGAACAGAAACAAATAAACGAAGAGTACCCAAAAAATAGCAAACTTTAAAACAATGATAGGGAAAAGGATGAAACAAAATGTTCAGCTATTCTTCACACATGCAGCAAGAAAGAGCAGGAGTAGTTTTTCCATTTGCACTGCAGCTATAAAGGTGAAGCATTTCTCATATTTGTTAATCAATGAACAATAATTTATTGGTTTTCAAATTGTGCTTGCACCAAGTATCTTTACTTTTCTGGCTGTTCTGTTGTTGTTGGGATTTTTAGGTGTTTGGGTTTTTTTGTGGTTTGTTTGGGGTTTTGTTGTTGTTGTTTGGTTTTTTGGTTTGGTTTTGTTGTTTTGTGGGTTTGGGGTTTTTTTTTTTTTTGCTTCTCTTTCTGTCACATATGCTTGAGCACTGATTTCATCAGTTCTTGGTTGTAGGGAACAGCTTGAAATGTTGGAGCCTGGCACACAGCACATCTGTGCCTTGGTCTTTGCAGCTCATCTTGGAGGGAGACAAGGGTTTCTCTAGACATCACAGGTTGTACTCCAAACACTCACACTCTGTCCTGCTTGGGACAAAGCCAACTTCCACTTAATGCACAGTACCTTCTGGTAATGTGCCACTGAGAAAGACTCCAGAGAATACATAAGAGAGAGCTGAATTATTCCTGGGGAATAAATTATTCAGGAGATTTAGCCTTTGTTCCCAAACCGTTCCTGATTGCTCTGAATGTGATAGTTATGTGTAAGTATTTACCAAATAGTTTATACCAACAAATTGCAGCCTATGGATAGTTCGTGAATTATTCACTTCAGCTGTTACATTCTCTGTTATTCTGTAAACTGTGTTGTGTCCCTGAAATCATATGTTCCCTGATTGAGTGACTAAAAAATTGCATCTCACTGCTCTTCCAGTGGATAACTGAACTCTTTGCAAGAGGGGAATAACATATAATGAGGCAGCAAACAGCAAGTCTGTGGTGCAGTGGCAGACTCATTTTTGGGTGGCAGTGAATGTATAACGTTCCTTCCCTCCTCAAGTCCTGACCCCTGTCTTTATCCTTCTTCAGTCACAAAAACATCTCATATTTACAACTAATGTGGCATCTGCACAATTCTGAATGTGTGTATGTTAAGTGCACTTGCCTCTGAAAGTCTTCAACAGTAGCATTTTGAGGGTAATACTTGCAATTCTGACTTTGAGCATAGGAAACTGAGGCAGCTGTAACCCTTTAGCCCTGTAATAGAGAATTGACAGTTATGCTGTTATTGTTGTTAGTGAAACTTTTCATGTATGGCACTATTCTTTGTGTCTGTGCATTTAGATCTAGGCTAATAATGATTTCTAGTTTAGACTGTTCTTACATTTTTCTAGCAATAAATTCTTGATTTTATGTAGGTCGATATGTGTATATATATGTTTACTGTTTGCCCATGTACAAGGTTTTGAGCACAATACAGCTGAGAGCCACTCTCATAACAAAGTGGCATTTTCAGCTCGATCAGGGTCCAAGGGTCTACACAAAAGGAAGAAATTACACAACTGATGGTAAGGAAATATCCAGCCAGGAGTACTGGGCAAATAGGAATGGAACCATCCTTTTTATTGTCTTTTGTCAGCTTAAACCATTTAGGAAGTGCATCTTTCACACACTGATAAATTATAGCAAATGTTATGTTACTCGCAAAATCCTCTTTATAGTCAAACAATAAACATATCTTAAATATAGAGCCAAGATAATTGTCTGATCATTACCAGTCCTGATCTAATTAGTGTGAACAAAGAAATAATACTTCTATGCAGAAAAAGTTTCAGCACTAAGAATAAAGTTGTTGAGGCCATCATACACACTCCCCTGAGTTTCCATCCCCTTTTGCTGATGTGCCCACCCATCTCCCACTTCACAGGGTCCCAAGGTGAATGGTTTCATCCTGACAGTGGTGGTGGTGGTTATGGTGAATTGTCAACATCTGGATTCCTTTGTTAGTAGGAACATGATGGTGATGGTTTCTTCGTCTTGACTTTTGGATCCACTTTTGGTCGCTCTTACATGCTTGCTATCACATTTTTACACCTTGTTTTTTCTTCATTACTTTGCATCTCCACATCCAAATGCACTAGATATTGCACGTTTCACATATATTAGATGTTGCTTTTTAATTTTCTGTTACCCTTAAAACTAGTTTCACCCAGCTCCAGGTCTATATTTCTTTAACTGACACTGAGCTTATAGCCATGCCGTCTCCAGTCACAGCCTATGACCCACCCTGTATCATCCCACACCTACATACCACTGCATCACATTGTATGTTCCTACTTCTCAAGGCTCCTGCTGTCATACCAGGACTGTATTTCACTACACTACATAGAGTTAGAGTTTTAAAACCATGGTGGTAGCATATAAAGATAAACAGAAATAAAACAAATTAGCCACAGTCATCTGATCATTAGAAAAAATTGCAGCTACAGATAAACCAAGTAAAAGAAAGCTGCAGGCGGGTCAAGAAAAGTTCAGACAGAGCAAACCTGACAAACCGGATATGAAGCCTTGCAAACTCAACACAAATCTTGAGGCCTGCTACTACCAGTGGCAATATGGTATTACAGGACTGTGGGGTTACAAGTAGATGCTGCCAGCTGGGGAAGGAAAAGGTCAAGACAATCTTGCATTGCTGACTCGTTTTGGGGGATGTTTTGAGGGATCTTTTTGTGTTTTGTTTTGGTGGTGTTTTTTTTGTTTGTTTGTGGGTTTTTTTGGTTAGTTGGCTGGTTTTGGTGGTGGTTTTGTTTTGTTTTGTTTTGTTTTGTTTTTTTCTATGGAGAAAGGTCTTTACATGAAATGCTTATAATTCACTAAGTGCCTGACTATCTTTTGGGTACAAGCAGTTCTGCTTATGTAGCAGATATAGAGAGTCAAACTCTCTTGGATGGACAGATTATGTAGTTACCTTACATATCTGTGCCTTGAATATCTGGAAATTAGAGGTGAGGCTGTTAGGCTGGTCCACTAAGAGGTCTGTAAGGATGTTTCATTCTCACCATTGTATTTGTAGGCCTAGGGAAATGAAATAGTAGCTTTCTTCCTAAAAGATAGACATTGGAAGAGAAGAAGGTGATATAATAAAAATGATGCCTTTCTGTACTTAAGCAATCTTCAAAACCACGAAGCCAAGAAAGCCAGGAGGAAATAAGAACATGACGCCTTATCCCAAGGGGAAGGGCACTCGTCAGGATGGTCACAAGACTTTCTCATCTGTGTTACTTCACACTGTCCAATAGGAAAGAAACTCATTCTGGACACCACAAAGCATCACTTGTTACAGAAGTTGTCTATAAAGAATCCTGGGTTTGAGATCAGTGATTGTCATAAGTACATGAATTAAAAGAATAGTATCTCCTAAACATACACAGACTCCCCAGCTGCCCTTCCCTTGACTGCTTCTCATGGCAGACTATTCATAGAGAAAACCGAAATCTTCACTGGAACCAAAAGTAGAGCTGACAGAAAATGGTTCCTTCCTTAGGCTTACTTCCCTGTTTAATTTTAAACTCAGTATCTAAGCAAGTGGAAAACTGCAAAACATTATGAGGAAAATTTGTTTCCTGAAAAAGCACGGTGTATCCATTGAGACTTGGTGTGTAGTTCATTCCTGTAGAGGGGGGTTTCTCATACAGGCAAGACTGCTTGCCCTCTGGTTTTCAGACCACTGCATGTTTCCACGGGCTTTCCTTAAGGATAAGAGGTTGAATTTGAATTCTGCAGCTCATTCCTTTCCTCCCACCAAGCTTGGCTCTGGCCCCCAGTGATGTGCAGAGAAAGGGTGCAATCTCCTATCCAGATTCATCTTGCATTCACCCTGCCTCCTTCTGCTATTGGAGTGGCACATGCCTCTTCCTTCGGCAGCTGGTGGGCTCATCTGGCGCAATGTGCAAACTGACTCTCTCTTTTGTTTTCCTCTTGCTATTCCTAATAACTTTGCCAGCCTTTTCTGCACGCTGGCGATGTATGTCATAGAAATGCCTATCAGCACATAAATTAAGCAAACACTTGGGGTGTCCTAAAGAGCTTTACAAAGTAATGTCTGAGATGCCAGCGGGGTTGTGTCTGAGTTAGGCACAGATTATTATATGCTCAACAATAGAGCTTATACACAGCTCTGGATGAGGAACAGGAACCCGAGCAGGTTGCCGGCCATCTGAATTTTACTTGCTGAGTTATTTCCCCAGATAGAGTCTTCAGTCACAGCCTGGCAGCTGCCTCAAGCACTGCCAGAAAAGTCGTACCACTTTATTAGCATAACTAATACCACTGAAGAGGATCTGCAGATATGGAAATCATTCAGCTTCATATGAAATTTCAACATGCTATCATTTAGGCTGCATCACTTATGAGAACAGATACCTGCAGAGGCTGTCCTCTCATCTCTAGAAAGGGCAGGAAAAGTGAATTCTCACATCACCTCTTCCTGCCTTCTCTCTGCAGTTCACTACATCTAAAGTTAAGGGCACACAGGAAAACAATGTTTCTGACACTGGTTTTAGGACTAAAAACAAGCAAAAGCATCAGGGTTGGCTAAGCACAAGAGAAAGATGCCTGATAAACTGCTTCAAAGAGTCAAGAGAAAGTCTTTTAGAGAGAGGACTCTCTGGTTAAAATATCCTTCTAGATCAAAGAGGAGAAGAGATTCCTACCTGAAAAATAAAAGAAAGAAGAAAGTAAAGGTTGTCTTCAAGTGAAATTTCCAACTGTATTAATTTTTCTGTACAAATTACATTGTAACAAAACATATCCTGCATCCAGCCAGTGAACCACCCAATCTACCGTGTCTGTCAGCAACAGCAGCCAAAACCAGCTGCTTCCAGAGAAAGTTTAAAACTCTGTGAATGTTCCTAATTGTGACAGATTGGGGTGTACCTGACCCTAGGTACTGATCAGTTTATGCCCTGAAGCATGAGAATACACAGTTCTTGTCATTTTTATCCCAGCTAGCAAAATTGCAGATGTTCTTTTTCATTTAAAAATGTGCTGAGCTTCCCTCATTCAGCCTGTATGTCCTTTATGCTGATGCCTTGGGCAGGCCATATCTGCATTTCTGAGGGGACATTGAATACAGGGAGACAAGAGAGTGAGAAAGAGGAAAAAATGGACAAATCAATGGATGGATTCTGGGTTTGCAATAAGCCACCGCTGCAAAGTTCTCCTTGTCATAAGCACATTTATTTTTTTCCGATGGCAAGACAGTGCTGAAAAAGGCAAGAATGCAATCAGAAAATCCCAAGCATATAATGATGAGATAGAGGAGAGGCTAGCTTTAAATGATAGCAGTTATTTTAAGGCAGAATATGTAGTATTAGAAGTGCCTGGGGTTCATGTTTGTCTGCAAACAACGTATGTGACCATATGGCTAGTTACATGTCCTTGGGCTGCTCACTGGTGTTGCTCTATCACTCTTGGTATATGGACTGTTTATATATGCTTATATGTGTACATGTACATGCACTCCAAGCGAGCTGAAGAAGCCTCCCTCTGCACACAATAATGTGTTATTTTTACCTTTATTTACATTAATCTCTGGGCTAAGTGTTAAATGATACCATGGAGTGAGGAAGACTAGGTGGGGGGAGTTATTTAGAGTGAAGGAGAAGTCTGTAAGAACTATAAACATACACCACTTGGATATTTGATCTGAAGGTATCTTAGGAATAAAGTAATTGTGTTTCCTAGTCTGAAGCTCCTGGTAGTAGCTACTAGAAGAGACAGGGTTAAATGGATCACAATTTTGATTTGCCATGGCAATTTCTACTCTCTATGTTGCAGAGTCCTTTCAGCTGCTATGGTGACACTTTTCCCATATCCTCTCTGCAGCGACTCTTTATAATAATGTGTTTGCATACTCCATAAGACCATCCGTGAGTGCTAGCACAAACCATTCCTATTCATTCCCATTAGTGTTTTTGCCACTCTTGAAAGATCAGCCCTTTTTCATACTGCTGCTTTAAGTCCATAATTGTGGCTTCCAAGACTAGGTTGGGGATGGTCTGGAAGACAAAAACATCTGATTTTCCTGATGGAAGAGTTTTAAGTAAGACTTAGAAACATATAGATTAAAAGCTATGAAATCCTGCCATCAGTTTATTTTCCTATTCAGGATTATTTATTATAAAGGCGAGTTGATTTCTCCACACTCCTAGTCTCATAAGTATTTTACAATGATGGTTGTAGTATGTCCCATGGGATGCTTATCTTCATCCCTTCTCTTCGACTTACACTTTTCTTTTTAGAGGTTTCAGGTAAAAATTTTTAAAACTGTTTGTTTCTGACTTTCAGAACTCCCAAATATTCAACTACTTCAAATAAAGTTAGTGAGACATGCTCCATAACTTCAAAGATCTGATCTTTAACATGATTAGAAAAAGCAAAAGCCAGTTTGGAAATATTAACCTTTTCCTGAAATGTTATTTGTATTTACATATTGTAACAAAAAGATCTCAGATAAGCTAGATTAATCCAAGCTTATGAAATATTGAAGCCACAAAGGGAAAAATATTATAATAGCAACCAATTCCAAGAAATAATTAATACCACCAGAAGAGTCAGCCTGGCCAGAAGGAACAAGGGAAAGTGAATTTTTAAAAAAACACTGGAAATATGGAAGGTAGAAAAAATGCAGCGAGTGAAGTAGGAAAATGACATTATATCTGGAATACTACCATCCTCTATCATTTTATAACAGCTTTATGACTAAGGTAAAGACAGAAACCTGTATGCACCTTGTGTGGCTCCTTCCCCTCAATCACACTGGAGGGGTGACAGCTGCCCGCGGGTGCCCGAGGTGCTGGGCAGAGCTGGAGGAGGATCCTGCACCACGCGCAGGACACACAAACGTCTCCCTACTTGGAACAAAGGTGTGGGGGAAAGTTAGGGACACAGCAAGGACTTAATCATGTTATGCTCTTTGCTTCTGGAACAATCCTACCCTCAACTGTGAGGCTGATTTAACCGAATCTGCTTGTTAGCTCCGGTGGGCTGCCACCGCTTCTCTGCAGACTGTCAGTCATGAAGTGCTTTGGACACTTATTGGCAGCTAAATCAAGAACTTGCTTCACCTGTATCTCTGCTCAGCTAGAGGAATGCAGAGACTGCCCGAGGGCTGTATTTCAAAAGGTAAATTCAAACGTGATGCAGTCCCATTACAAGTTTGGTATGCAACTGGCAACTGGGGGGAGCTGAAAGCCAGCACTTGGTAGGGGTGAGACAATACAGATTCAGTGTCATGAGAGAAGCCTCACGACTTGGTCATGGCATTGTTTCACAGAAAATATCCAAAGGCAGGAAGGTGAGGAACATTAGGTGACATTATATTTCTGGTTCTGTTGCTCATGCAGTATTGTGACTTTGGTCAAGGCAGTTAAACTCAGTGTCTTACACTACTTACCTGGAAATTAGGGAAAAATATTAACAGTTTCAAACCTATGCCAATGAAACATCCTTCATAAGAACAAAGATCATTTATTGTTGTTATTATTATAATACTAAATTGAAACATTCCATGGAAGATAGGTGCAAAATTGATAGCGATGACCTTCACAGCAAACTACAGACACGTTTCAAGCTAAGCAACTGGTCTATAGTTATTGATGACATGTTATTGAATTATTTATCACAGCCTGAATGAAGGAAATTATATTTGCTGTTGAAAACTACAGTAATATTGTAGCAATGGAAATTCTTAGAGGAGAAGTGTTAGGTTTCATACACAGAGAGGATGTTGAAGCAATGTGCATTGCACATAATTTGAGATGTGAGGGGAGGCTACCAATTAGGCAAATTATTAAGCCTAGTAATTTAAAAAGAGAAAGAGAGGGATAGAGGAGAAAATAGGTGCATTAGCAAACCCTTACAACAGATGGCAAAGTGTCCTCAGATCCTCTAGTGGTAAAAATAATATATAAACTTTCAAAGAATATTTTATATGATGATATCACCTAGAATACATTCACTCTGCAGACTCAGAAAGCTATCTAGTAGACATTCAACTAAATTATTTAACACAGGATGACAGGAAAGAATTAAAGAAAGAAATTTTCTATCTAAAAGTTAAAGCAACAATCCACTCAGTATCCACTGTTAAAGCTCAGGGTCCAGATGGTTGCCCAATAGAATTTTTAGCAAACATTTGGAGAGATAATAAGGCCTGTAACAGTAGATAATTACTCACTTCTATATGGCTCAGTGCCCCCCTCATCTACATTTGTTTCTATAGCAGGTTTTTTGCCAAAAAAAAAAAAAAAACAACCAACCCAAAGAAAAAAAGGAAACAGACCCTCAGGTTTTTTTCTGTTGTCGTTCTCCCTCCTTCTTCTCCTTAATTTGTAATAGTGTGTCTGCTTTCTCAATGCAGATGTCAAAATCCAAGTATTGCCGTCTTGCTATCCATGGGCAAATTCTGACAACTTTCAAAAAGGTGAGTCTGCATTAAATATAGTCAAATTTGGTACTTTTGTTAGTTAAAATTAAACTAATATATAGAACAAGATTTTTATTTCTTTTTAACTCATGCAGTCTATGAGAATAAACAGAATGTATACCTCAAAGGCAAGAGAAGCTGGTGGTCTAATTCCCTATGGTAAAGAGTAGGAATATTACTGCAGTTTAAACACAGTATTTTGCAAAATGGTCACACTTCAATAGAAAATGAAGGGGAAGGACCAGACCAAAGGTTTCGGTATCAGAAATAGTCTCCGCTCCTTCCAGCAGTTAATGGACAAAAAAAAACATCTGAAGTCTGTTGTTCTAAATCCTTAGGTGGAAAACTGTAGCAGGGTAACCAAAGTCACTCTGTTTGCAGCTACAATATATTTCTTAGTCTGTAAAAGCACTAATGAGAAATATATGTGCTATGAACCAAAAACAGTGTTACCGTCAGCAAGCTGAAAGTGTAAAAGACACATTGTTATACTAAGTTAATGGAGCTGCGATAGTGTCCTAGATCTTAGTAGTGTTGGGGTTTTTTTGTTTTGTTTTGTTTTGTTTTGTTTTGTTTTTTTACTTCAAAACCAAATGTGCATATATAAAGTGTGAAGGTGTTGCTGTCTTTGAGAGGGTCATCAGAAAGAAAGCAAATCTTTGGATGCTGTTGCCTTTCTTTTTTCCTTAATTGCATACTGCTCATTAGAAGATCCAATAGGTAACCAACTTTTGTTTTACCATATTTTTGGTAACAAACTTTAGGTGGGTGAACAGATTGGAGACCTGCTTTCCTTGTGCTTAGATTGAACTGAGCCCCAGGCTCAGATTCTCGGCTGGTGTAAACTGGCAAAATTTCAATTAAACCAATGGTGCGGCACCAATTTGCAGCAGCTGATGGCCTGACCCCTTCATTCTCTCACCCTTTCAGCTGCTAAGGAGAGAGAGGGCCATTAGTCCAGCAGTTAGTGAATCATCTAGACAAGACAGTTGGAAGAGGATATTGCATAAACAAATAAAATGAAAACTAGTAAAACTGGGGGGAGGAAGACATCAAATCCAAAAAAGGGATAGAAGACATCATTCAAAGGAAGACTGATGAACATGAAGAGTTCTGATTTACCAATATGTTTATACCCTTAAAAAAAAAAAAAAGTATAAAGAAGTGTTAAACCAACAAAGTTATGAAGACTGAAATGGTGACACCTTTGCACCTGATGTAGAAGACTTCAATGTACTGTTTCAGTGAGGATAAATTCAGTAGTCAAAATTGTTTCTGGATATTTTAATCCAAAACACAAATACAAACTCCACATCTTTTTTTTTTTTTTTTTTTCTTAGGTGTCTCTGTCCTGGGCGGGATATGAAGTGAGGACTTAAGCTGAGCCTTCCTCCTACCTCCTGCTCTACAAGACCATGCTCTGGGTAGTTATCATCCTGCTCTTCTACATCTAGCTCAGCAAACTTATGTGACATCTGTGATACAGAGATCTTCCCAAGCCCTCAGCACCAACACTGTAAGCTTGATTGACTCTTTCTTCAGATCATGCGTACAATAACACTTCACATCCAACCTTGCAGGAAAGCACTCAATGTCTCCTCTCAGCATCTTGTATCTCAGTGTTTGTAACATCCCTTTTATCTGGGTTAGAATGCTGTAGACAACATTTTTCTGGATGGACAGACTAGGCTTGCCTCTCCTTTTGTTTCATCTCTTCACCCACTCCATGTTCTCTCTCACATCAAGTGCAAAAGACAGTCATAGCTCAGAATCGCTGCTGTACATATTTTCTCACTTGCTGTCAAGAGGTTAATTCTGACCTCCAGCTGGCACATGGTGTTTAATCTGCATCAACAACTTGTGAAATTTTCAATCACTTTGTGCTTTCCACTGCACTTATCCTCATGGGGTTTCATTGGCCTTTCCTATAAACAGGAGCCATACATCTCTGCAGTCTCCTTCATATTCCTCCTTAAAGCTCTTTCTTACCATAACACCTTTACAGAAAGCCTGTCAATACATTAACAGCAGCAATAACCAAAAGTGTTTTGTCATTCCTTGTATTCCTAAGGGGATCATTAGGTTTTCCCTTTCTTGCCCAGTATTTTGGGAGCAGGGGTCATTTTTTATTTGTTTGTTTCCTGGCTGTAAAGTACCTGCCACAATAACGTACTTCTGTAATTAAGGTGTCCAAGTCTGTCAGTAAAAGAAATAATAATGAGCTTCTGAGGACTGTCAAGGTTGTTTAAATCAGGTCTTTATTTTCCATCAGTATTGGGATACACTTGATATAACTTGATATAATGTTCACAGACATGCACACACTGCCTGATCACTGAAATCACGAGGCTCTCCGAAAGGAATGGAGGGAAAAACAAACAAACATAAAGTGCTGAATGAGATGTTGCATGACTGAAGTTATTGCTTGGATACCTCTGATTAGTGGATAAACTGGGGGAAGCAGTGATCTTCCTTAGAGTTTCAGTCCTGCGACAAGATAATCAGGGCAGATCCACCTGGGGAATATATTTATAAATATTAAATTCATTCACCATTTTCTTGTATTTTCTGAATATCAGAGCATCACAAATCACAACACTGAAAGTATTTTTTCTGCAGTGACTATAGCACTGAAAAAATCTAGCGTAACTATATTCTGTTAACTATATTCTGCATCTGGATCAACACAAATTCAGCCTATATATAAAGAAGGATGGGATTCATTGCTCTCTGTAAGAATTTCACTAACTTAGACCTGCCATTAAATCATGAACTATGCAGAAAAGTGATGAGGTTATTCTCATCTGACTGACTGCTGAGTCAAACCCCAGCTCAGTGCTAGTGTTAGATAGAACTCTGACACAGGCATTAAAATATTTGGTATTAGACAAATCTTTGAACATTTGGTTTCAGACATTTAATAGCCCTTTTCTCACAAGTATTTGAGACATTGTGATTTGACTGCTTCAGGAAATAGTCTTTATGAGATGTTGTATAAGTGACATCACTTTAGACTCTGATTTGGTTGCACACAGGTTCTATGCTGCACTCTAATTGCTGGGTAAAGGAGTCATTCAGCACCATCAACTTTTAAGACTGAATGTTAGTTGCACTTCTTCCACGCTGGAAATGATTTATTCCATTTCCCAGCACATCCTTTTGGAAGGCAAGGCAGATTCATAGCAGAACACACAGCCTTCGTGAGACACACCAAATGCATGTCTGCTTTTCCAAAGAAAGTCTGGATTCTGGATCTGGATATATTTCTTTTTGATCACGAGGTGCATCTTATGTTCTACTTTTCATATCACAGAGCTGGGAACTTTTTTTATTTTCATGATGGCAGGAGCACAATAACAGAAAGGGGTCCCAGTACAGCACAGATGTTTACTGACCCAGACCAAGAACACACTTTTGGCCGCATCAATTTTGTCAGACACAAAACACAAAAGGATGGGATATCTCTGTGTGCTGTTAGAACAAACACTTGGTCACTCAAAGATGAACCCTCAAAAGTGGCAGCACAGTGGCAGCACATGTCCTTGTGAAATGTGTTTGTGCTGTCTACAAAAGCACTGCCTCGTTACTCTCCTAACTACATCAGAGTTACCTCTTGAGTGAGCTGCTGGTGGTGTTGGCTGTAATATTATATGGGATTATATATACATATGTCCATCTACATATGTTAAAGTTGTTGTCATTTCTACGTAACCATACTGAACAGTTATTCTTTGTTTGGTTTTTTTTTTTTTTTTTTTCCCCCTTCTTATTCCTTAACTGCAGAGACTTTTTGCCATATTGACATACAATTTGGCAAAAGTCAGAGCAGGACAGCATTGTTGAGGCAAGTGATAGCAGTATGTGTTGAGCCTAAGGCTACAACCAGAAAGCAGCTGTCAGTGCACGAGTAATATATACCATTGGAAGACAGAAAGCCTACACAGTTAGAAGAAGTGGCACATTTCTCGCAGATAGTAACAAATAAAAATGGCCAGGAACTGTGAAGCTTAGTTGCCTGACCCCCCGGCTTTTAATTCACAGATTTCATCCAGTTCTCTTCCAAACACTAATTGCTTCTTATTAGTAAAATTGAATTTATAACTGTCTAAGCAACATTTCTTTAGGCTACTAACTACACCTTTAGGTTTCTAAATGAAAATGAGAAGCAGGTTTGGATGGCATCTTCATATTCAAGGTCAAGTTTTGTGCCAACAGTTAACTTTTTAAAGTGCGAAAGAATTCTCACACCTAACTTCGTAATTAGTTTTCTTAATATCACTCATTCATAAATTTTAGCTCAAAGTGGAAGCAAAGTAGTCCACATAGTAAGATAGCAATGAATTCTTACTGTGGTTCTATGCCAAGCTGATAGAAAGAATGATGGGATGGGATTCTAACACTCTGACTTTCACCTCCCACAAATGCTACAGTGCTCCAAATAATCGTGTTGATCTACCAGGTGCGAAGGTAGGAGGACTGGAAGATAACATTCATATTTAATGAGCAGTCTTTGATCTGTAAGAAGGACATCAACATTTGTAATTCCGAAAAGTTTCACTCACTGACCAAAGCTGGCTGTTCACAGAAAGGCACGTATTCAACTTAAGCAAGACAGTTTTTTAGTTCAATAAATATTTTCCATACCAAAAATGGAGATAAGATTATGCCCTAAAGTATGATGCCTGCCTTGTCAGTCCAGTTTATATAGGAACAGAAGATTTTAAAGCTACCAAGCATGTATTCTGGAGATAGATACAATGGGATGAAGGAGCCCAGTGGTTACACCTCAATGTTGCCTGCAGAAACAGTACTTGGGCCTCCCCATTTCTATGTACCTGCAAACACCATGGCAGAAAGTGTAGATGCTGATAGGTGGGAAGAAACATTATCCTTATTCTGTGTGGTTTTAACTATACAGTGTAAAAATTTTTCTAGATTCTTGGAACATTCACCCATCGTCCACCTGCCAGACACTGAATCACAGAGAGTCACTTTTGCCTCAAAATATACAACAGGTCAAGGTGATACTACCTTGTTCTAGGCCAGACCTACACCTTGGATGCCTTTTTCTATTTACTGAGTAGATTACATTGTGTATTCTTTCACACTGTTCAGGAAGAATGGAAAATGCCTTGAAATGGCTACATAATCTGAAGGGCAGTAATAAATGAATCATATGAAGCTTGTTGTCTTTTTACTACTGCACAATACTAATCATATTTCCTAATAAATCTGCCTTTTGCAGTTTCTTTCAGGTGGAATGTGACTTTTCTCAATTATTTTATCATTTTATGGAGATTTAGGGTTTCTTTTACGATGAGGTCCTTTTCCCACTAGCAGCTTTTATCTGTACTCATTCTTCCCCAGTGATGAAGAAACTGTTGTTTGATTTCTTGAGTTTCAACATTATGAGGTCAATGCCTTTGCTCCCCATTTATGAAAGCAGGTAGGAGAACACTTCCCTGTGTATTATATCTAATGAGGAGAGCATGAAAAATAAGCCTAGGGCTGCAGAAGGACTCTCTATTAAAGCAGTTGTCATGAAATTCCTAGTAAAGAGAAAAATGAGAACAGTTGCCTTGATCAGCAGATGCAAAATGATAACTTTCTTGTGACAATGGAAAGGCATCTCATTTTTCCAGGCCTTATGAACTAGTGGGGAACCTCTCATAAAGTCAACAGAAAAGCTGCATGGATATTGCGTAGGGAAAAATGGTCATGTATTGCCTCATTGAACAAAGGTGATCACCCAGATGATATCAGCAAGGAAGGAGAGTTTCCCTTTCATCTGCAGCTCACAAGAAGGCACGTGCCCTGAAATACTTAATATTTGCAATCACTGTGGATGGAAATAAACGATACCTCTCATCTTTCTCTCCCGCCCCTAGTCATCTAGCAACTCTCATAACTGGCATATGCTATGGCTGAATGACCTGGCTTCATTCACAACTAAATCAGTACTAAAACAGTCAGGATGATAGATAGCAGCTTATCAATAATTGAAAAGAAAGGCTTAGAGATGTCCCATTATCTGAATAATTAATGCTGCACATGGGCTTTGTAATTCCTTAATAAAACTGACTGATTGATTTGCTTAATTAATTCCTTCTTTGACAGGCTTATTGCTTTCTTTGGAGACAGGGCTGAGGAAAAAAAAAAAAAAGAAAAAAGCAGTAAAAGGAAAACTCAAAATTAGGAAGGAAAAGAAAGATTTAAAATCTTTCATAAACTTTAACCCTCCACTGGAGAATTTAAGAGATGTTCAACAGTTAATTCTGCCTTACATCCCAGGCTCCCCCCAACCTCCTCCATCTCTTGTCAACCACAAAAATGGCTCCACAAATGGAAATATCGACAACAGAGAGAACACCTAACAGATTTTTTCCACCTCCTTTGCATTTCACCTCTGTTCCTGTCCCAGTGCAACTGATCAAACATTATGATAAACCGTAAAGTGTCCCACGGTCACACCAGTAGTAAACTTGGCTGAGCCTTAAACACTTCTGAATAAATCGATCTGAATGAAATGTTTAAAGCCCACTTCAGTTTAACAGCAATAATTACATTATAAGTCGACTGCTGCCGCCACTGCGCTGCTCTGTCATAAACGAAACGCTTCCTCAGGTTGGGGGGTTTGCCTTAGGGAAAAAATTTAAGTGCTGGCTTGAAATCAGCAGGCGCTGTCAGCTTGTTGTCACTACTTTTTTACTTTGTTGTTTGTTGTGTTAAACTTACTTAAACTGCCATGGGACTAATGTTGTTATCTGGTGTGAACTTCTCCAAGTGCCAGTGGGTTCACCATTACAGCAGCTCCCTATCTGGTGCCACACAATGGGTAAAAAACAAAGCGTATTTACAAGGGTCAAAAAATGTACTGGGATGAGCAGTCACTGAAACCTGGCCATAGGGTCATATAAACAATTCCTACACGGTGAACATCCCCAGGCTTTATACATATGTGTCTGAGCAACAGTTTTGATCCAGACACAGGTTCTGATTACTGAGCAGGACAGGAATGCTTGCTGTGTATTTGGCTCCATGCAAAAATAACATTATTTTTGGATTAAAACATGGATCTGCAGTGCAGACATTCTTGTGGTTTTTAACTGTAGAGAAGAGAACATTATCATCCTTTGAGAAGCAAGGGAAAAGGAATGTGTGGACAAGATGACTCAGATCAATATTCATCACAGTAACTGCTGAAAAAAAGAACAATCATTTGACTAACAAAATATATTCCAAATTTTCCACATGATGCAAAAGTGCAAGGTTTCTGAGGTTTTGAAGATAAGTGGGTTTAGGTTTTTTGGTTGGTTGGTTGGTTGGATGGTTTATTGTTTTGTTTAGGGCGCTTTTTTTTTTTTTTTTGGTCAGATAGACAGAATTTGTTAGGACAACCTTAGCATTTTCTTTAGATCTTGTTCTCTTTGAGGTGAAAGAAAACAGAAAGGTGAAGAACATGAAAGTGGAGAAAGTTGATCAGATTTCTTGTTAAAAGTTTATCACTTAATCACTTTAGTTGTTTAAACTTTGCTGATTCAAATATCAATGGGCTGAATATTGCAACTTCTGAATCAAGGCATACATTGAGAGCAAAGAGAAAAATAGTGCAGGCTGCCTGAGGCAGACCTTAACATTGAAGGGTAGTTCTGAACAAGGCCAGAATGTATTTGGAGTATTTCTAGTTGTGGTGTTGGTACTGTACACTTTTGTTTCATGGTGATTTCATAAAGCAGTCAGAAAGTATTTTTTTCTGAGAAGCAAGTCTGTACGATCCAGTGTGTACATTCAATCAGTTATTCAAATCTTGTGCATGTGCAGAGTATCTGAATCTCAAATGACACATTAAATTGGATGCACAGTTGAGGGAAATAATTAGCATAAGAAATGGCTTTCTTGAGACTCATGATGAGGTTTCCAGGCTAATCATAGAGGAGATTTTGACACAACCAAGACAACTCGTTTTCAGCAGTTCTTCAGCTACATAATCCACTATCCTTCTACTCAGCATTTCAAACCAGAAAACCACCGAGACTTACAATTTCAGCATCTTTTGGGGCTAGTGTCTGACATCAGCATTACTCACTGCCTGACATGATCAAGCCAGTTATTTCCTTCTGCCTCATTCGTTCAGGATGGCAGCACCCCTAGAAAAAAAGATGGACTTTTTAAGCTAGACAGTTCTCGCACAGAAGGCGGAGTCTGAAAACTTAACACTCCGTTTAAATAAGATTGCTTCTCTATCCTGTTAAAAATGGTGTGACGGGAGAATTGAAGCATTATCTAAGTTGCATGGTTTGAAAACAGCTACAGTGTCTTTTATTTATAGTAAATTATTTGCAAGTGTTTATCTTTTTTTTCCCCATGGAAACAGGGATGTGATTGTAACAGGTCCAGGCAATACTGAGATATTCTGCTTACACTTCTCTTCCTCCTGCCCCTGTGTTAATCCTAAGTGGAAGCACGGAAAGTCTTTCTGGAATGGATTTCGAAGTGTAGCCTTAACATAATGCAAAATCCTAGATAAATAATGGCAAATAGTGTCCAATTAGTTTTCAAAATAATATTCCTAACTGAAAACTGACATTTAATATGCCAGAAAAAGTTTTTAAGTAGTATAAGACAATAAACCACATCTGAATACCAAATTACATTGAAAACAGAAGTTATTTCTGTTTTCATGTCCATCATAGCGTTCCACCGTAACAACTTGAATGTCTGTGCAGCTTTCCTCCCTCATGTCCTTGTTCTGAGAGTGTCTCAGAGCATGAAGCCCTTACAGATCTCTCTCCAACAGCCTGGAGCCGTTTGCTGTGGCCCCCATCTCAGCTGTGACAATGGATTGCACAAGGTCTCTGACTCTGCCTTGGGTTTTTTTGGCTCGTGTAACCTTTTTACACAGGCATATAGAAAATTATTACCACCTTTATGGAAGGCTCTCCTGTTAAGCAAGACCAACAGTTGCTGTTACCCAAAATACTGTTCAGGCTAGAATCCTATCCACTGAGCAGGTAGGCATTTCTGAAGACATTTTCCATGTCCATCCCTAAAGTCTCTCCGGGGTCCAGTTGTGCTGGGTCGGGCAGATGGTCCAAGAAAAATGACAGAGCAAAAATTGTGCCCTGCTCCTCAGGACATTTTCCCCACTTCAGCTGAGCTGCCTAGTCCTGCTCTCTGCTTTCTCCTCATTGCCTCTAACTTTGGGTCAAATGAAAATTTCTGCAGCACAATTCCTGTGCATTTTATGTTGTTGCTGGAATGTGCTGTGATGCCTCATGGTGCTGTGTATTTTGCCGAACTGGTATTACCTCTGCATAAGCTCAGAAAAGAGTTGGCAGTTCCTGTCAAGGAAGATTCTGTCTCAAAGACATAGCCCTCAGCACAATATTTTGGGAGAAACTAGTCATCCGTCTAGTCCACTGGTACAATTTTGCTTTAACTGAGCTGAATATGAATATGAATACCTGCCAGTGGAATTGCATTCATTAAGGGGAAAAAAATTAACTCTAATTTTCAATTTACAGATTAGGATGTTTGTTTATGTTCTGCCTTTAAGGCATCTTGTAACAGCAGACTATCATATTTTGGTGCTCACGAACCTCTGCAGTACACAACAAAGATGAAGTGTTTACAATTTTTTCTTAATGAAAAAGAACATCATTACATTAAGTTGCACTTTGATTGTATTGAAATGAAATCTCCATTTCAAATAAATAGTAACCTGACATTTTAGCATAGGTTTATATGTGCATTTGTGTTTATATCTGAATTAAGAGACATTCAACATGGTGTGTATATATAAATCTATACATATATGCTTATCTATACTTATATTAGCTGTATGCATGCATATGATTATGTATTTTCTTACTCATTCCTCTCATTTTGTCCCCAAAACTATTTAATACTACATTCAAAAGAAAGACCATGCATACAAGGGCCAGTGTTTTTAAAATGTTTATTATGCTAAGAGCAGAAGTTTCATGAAAATACAGCCTTTGTATTTCCCAAATATGATTAAAATTGCATCTTTTTCTAGAACAGGAAAGAAAGAGAGAAAATGAAATAAGCATCATGTTTCTGCACTCCACCATTACCCAACTTATAGTTGTGGATGACTGGAAAGTGTTGTTTCTTTTTCTGCAGAAACTGGATTTAAAGAAAAAGTTTTCCAGATTTCCTATGTATCAAAATCTCTATTCTTTTTAGTACAGGAAAATAATCTTTGAGAACTTATAAATAATGTAAATATATAGATTGTGCTTTTCTTTTTTCTTTTTTTTTTTTTGAGAATTCTTTCCTGGGGGAAATAATAATGCAGTTCAGTGATGCCAGAGATTTTATGGGTACCATGTATAAAATGAATGCTTGCTTAATTGTTTCTGGCATATAAACGTGAGCTGAAAAATACAAGATCATAGCAGCTGCAGAGAAACTAATCCTAAGGAAATGGAACTGGGATTCTTGGGTTGTAGCTATGGGATAAGACTTTGATTTCAAAGGAACAACTGGTCATGTTGGTGCATAGGGTAAAATTGATACATGCAACAAAAAAGACTAGTGCAGAAGCTTACTGGAGAAATGGTTTGAAGGACTGAAAAATGCAAAGTTTGCCTAAGCCTACTGTGCAATTGAAGCAAATGGAACTTAAGGAACAAGAAGCAGCACAACAGACTAATGGACAAAATGTCTGCAGCCTACAAAGACAACATTCCCATTCATATCTAGAGACAATACTTATGGGTTAATCCACATGTTCATGGATTTATGTAGTTCTTAAGGATATCATATAATAAAAACATGATGGAGACCTCATCTGGAGTACTGTGTCCAACTGTGGAGCCCTCAATATCAGAAGGATATTGACCACTTGAAGCGAGTCCAGAGGAGGGTCACGAAGATGCTCAGAGGGCTGGAGCACCTCTCCTATGATGAAAGGCTGAGAGAGTTGGGTTTGTTCAGCCTGGAGAAGAGAAGGCTCCGGGGAGACCTCATTGCAGCTTTCTAGTACCTGAAGGGGCTACAAGGAAGCTGGGAGGGGACTTTTTACAAGGGACTTATTCACAAGTCCTAGAGACAGGACAAGGGATAACGGATTTAAATTGAAAGCGGGGAGGTTTAGATTAGATATCAGGAAGAAGTTCTACATGGAGAACATGAAGAGGCACTGGAAGAGGTTGCCCAGAGATGTTGTGGAGGCCCCATCCCTGGATGTCTTCAAAGCCAGGCTGGATGAGGTTTTGGGCAACAATGCTCAAAATTTGAGCCAATGGCAGGAGGGTTGGAACTAGATGATCTTTAAGGTCCCTTCCAACCCAAACCATTCTATGATTCTATGATTTGGAATGTGGTCAAATATAGCATTTATGAAAATTTGATTCAATGGTTAAAGTAGGTGTCTAATAATAATGAGTCTGAAGAAGTGTTTGGTGCATGGCTAACATCCTCTTTTGTCAATAGAAAAAGTATGTGTTTAATAGGCACATATGAGAAAATATATAACAGGAAAACTGTTCACAATGCCCATACTACTGTACATAAACAGTAGTGAGATGATAATGCGTAGAGCTGAGTTTAGAAAACAAGAGAATTAGCCTATTAGGCAGGCTTTGAAGACATAAGCAAGCTTCTCTACTTATCTGAAACAAATCTTTTTAGTTTTGACCATTGCCAAGAAGACCATTGATCCATACCCCATTTCGAAGTGGAACCACACTAATCATTCAACTGAAAACTAGTAAAGTTTGTTGAGCTATCAATTGCTCTCCAGCAACACTCAAGAAATTCTTAACTGATGTTTATTGAAATGCAAATTACTGATCTTAAGTCCCACTGCCTTCATAACCATCATTTAGAAATTAATTGCACAGACCAAATCATCTCACCACTTGAGTTTCTGCCAGTTGAGAGTTCTTTAGCTTCTGGTACTGATAAATTGCTCCAGTCCTTCCTATAACACATTCCCCGTGGAATGCAAAGGGTAAAGAGGAATTAACTGCTTTCAGGGGAATAAGTTTCCTAGTGTAACTGCATATATTTAGTCATAATATAAAGTAGGGAGTAACAGAAATCCAACAGATTGCACTGCCCAGGCCTTTCTCTATACAGAACCTCTGTCCTATGGGGTTAATAGAGCCTGAGGAGATTATGGCTATGCCTAGTGCTTTAGTGTGAAAGAAAGCAGATTTAGAACAGCTCAAATAAATTCCTCACTTCCCATGTCACTGCAGAGAGCAGAAAACAACCATAGCAAAATGTGTCATGGCCTGCCTTCCTCTCCTCTTCCTGTGCAGTCCTCTTCTCTTATATGAGACCCTCATCACAAACTGAAACCGAGAGTGAGGTTATCTCTTAGTCGAGGTATTCACTGGTTGGAAAGACCCTCAAAAGAAGTAAATCAACCCTTAGGTCTTTTGCCTATTTTGTCCTCTCTGAGAAGAACAAAGGCAGGTTTATGTAAGTTAGATTTAAACCTGTTTTATATATATATTTTCCTACCTTAATCTGGCTGCAGGTTGATCCTCCTCCTAAATCTCTGCTGTATTCTTGGAAACCTCTCCTTGTGCCTTTGGGAAATGCTTTTCATCTTAACTCCTCTAGTTTTATTCCATTTAATGTTTCTCCTCTTGACTGGCAAACATCCTCACAGTAGATGAGTGAAGGAAGTGTCATGTTAAGTTAAACGATGCCACTGCAGCACTAAAAACAACACAGCCCATTACAGAAGAAGCCAAAAGCCCCATAGGGAACCCTGAGACAAGGAGTCTGTAGTGTCTGTATATTGATTGCTTTCTCCTAGGTTATTGAACAAAGAATATATTACATTATGACTCTCGCAAATCATAGAATGTCCATTAATGTTCAGGGGTTCTGCATGGATTATATTTAGGTTTCTTTGAACACTGGAGATCTCTGAAAACACAGAACATTTCTTGTTGATTTTAAGACAATAATTTTTTGCTTAGGTTTGTTTGGGTTTTAAAGGGTGGGAGGTTTTTTGTTTGTTTTTGTTTTGGGTTTTTTTTTAAAGATTTCCACAAGAAATAAAAGCTCTCATAGTGCATAGTGTGAGGTGACTATTTTAAGCAAGCATATCATCATAGCCTCATTATAATCCAAGTTGGTCAGTAGTCCATCTTATACTTTTGTTAACTTCATATATAAGCTGCAATTATAAAAAAAGAGAATAAAATCTTATCAATCTTATTAACAACATTAAGGGTTTTGCGTATTATTTACATCTAAGGGTTCTATTCACATATCACAGCTACCATATAGCAAGGGTACAAAAAGGAACAAAAGCCAGTCCTATCTCAAATAATTTAGAGAAAGAATTTAATGAGTAACAGCCAGAGAGACAAACACAAGAAAAGTACAAGATAACATTTATGAACCAGGAATGATGTTATAGCTGCCAAGTAAAGATTCAATATGGTTTTCAGTAAAAGCTGGGATGAAATGTATTAATTTCTTTGGTTAAAAGCATAATCATATTTAGACCTGAACTCTGAAAATGGGCTACTGATTTTGGTTAGTTTTATTTCCAGGAAAATAGTCAAACCTACTTAAATGAGGCAGATTTTCAGCACATGGGAACAAAGGCAACCCATAAAACACAGTATTTCCAATTACTACCCATTTTTCAAAATTTAGGCCATACTTGTTAATAAAAGTCACATCACTTAATCTTAAGGTGAGGATTTAACTATCTGGATAAGTTACACGTGAGCCTATTCAGGAGTTTGCAGGAGTTCAAAATTACTCCTTTGGAATATTTTATGGAGGACTCAATCTTCTTCATGCCTTTCTCACAAATGGCTTTACTTTTACATTTGTAATTTTGGATGCATGTCAATTTAAACATTGCTTATGTTATTTTTTGTATCTTATAGCTTAAAACAGCAACAACAACAACAACAAAAGTTTAATCCAAACTACTTTATTGTAATTTTCCTTATTGGTGATCTCATTTATGCTAGAAAAGTTCACGAAAACACGTATATCTTTTGCGGTGTGCAGATACTTCCATTTTAAACTTTGGTCCTCTAAATGGAGAATTTTCATTCCTGGTTTAAATGGGAAGTGAAGGGGTTTCTTCCTCTCCAGGGTAACAAAACATTGGAAGTCCAGGATTCAGGTCAGATCATCCCTACAGTTCACTGCTCATTTTGAGAGTCTCACAGATTTCCTCCTGATATACGTGGAACAATTTTGCCCTTACTTGCTCTGTGGTAGTTTCAATCTCCACTTTCTCCTCTGAACCTTCCCCTGTCCTGAACAGAACTGCTCAGCTGTTTGCTCGGTATGTCCATTGACGGCAGCTAATCCTTAAAATTTAATAACCCGTGGTGCAAGATGAACATTTAAACAGTCATCTTATAACATGGTCTTTGCCCTTATGTAATCTTTTTCCTCAGGAAAGCAAAACAGAACTCTACAGACTTATGTCCCTGATCAGGCCTTTTCTAACACTAAAGCACATGTATCTTGGAAAGCTGTACCTATCCTCTCCAAAAGTAGGTCAAGATTTCTTTACTGACAGTAGTTACCTGACCTGGTTCCTTGTTTTTTTTATCTTCTCCTCATGGGGTCTCCCATAAGGCCTCCACATGTAGCCAAAGAGCATTGCACTTGGTTTCAGTTCAGCAAGGTGTTTCTGTCAGTGCTTTTACTTGCTTTCAAGACAGATACTGTGCTGGGCCTCAGCCAAGGTGCAGAAAAGGATGTGACAAGATTGTACTGGCTTTTTGATTTATCTTTCCTGGCCTATTGGTTAGTAGAGTGCTAATGGACACTGGAGTAAGGGAAAGGATGACAAATCTTAGGATCTGTTGGCTGGGCAGAATTGTGTCACACGTACACTCAACTTGTGGCTTGATATAAGACATTTAATCTCTCTGTACTTAAGTCCCATCTGTAAAATGGATGTCAGGACATTGCTACAGCATGAGCTGTTGTGAGAGGGAAAGGGTGTATAATTAATAGCTGACTAGAGGCTGGATGGCAAAATTCATCGGATGGTGGGTAGGTTCATAATGAATTTCTGACCTGGGGGACAAACATCAGTGGTACTTCATTACTTTAGTCCTGGGATGAAGAAAAGGCCCTGTATCATTAAACAGCCGGGAAGGATGTCTGTAAATTGGGAAAAAAAGAGGGAGGTGGAGAATCATCTTTTTCAGCACACTGAAGGGAAATGACCACACTCTGCAGATAGAGGAGCTCAAGCATTTAAAGGCAAGTTAAAACCACAGTTTAATCAATTTTCTTTATATTTCTTTTAGGATTCTTGATGCTACAGATAGTAAGATATGCTTTACCTGTCTACTCCTTTTTGCCTTCCCTTTCTGCTCCATATTTGCATTCAAAGTTTCATATGAGCTCTCTTCATAAAGTTCATCTAGGTGTTCCCAGGGTCTTGATTCAGAGACTCACTGCCTGGTCCTACCAAAAATATTGTTCCTTCCTAATTGTCTCTAGTTTAGAGGGACCCCTCTAACCAGCTTATTTACTTTCCTTCATAACGTTGAACTTTACCACTCATTATACAATTAAACCTTTCTTTGGTCCTGGGACTTACAGATTGAGTAGCTTTCCTCTACTCTCCAATTCAGAAATAAGGGAATGTTGTATCTAAGCATCCCTAATGCTCTCTGTCATCTCATGGACTATAAACTTTAAAAAATAAAACGTCAGAATGTACTAGAGCTATTTGGTAGCTATGACCTGGTCATTACAAAAACATGGTAAGAGAATTATTCTTTACTTTAAAAAAATGTTTGACATAATATTAAAAAAAAAGAAAATCACCCACTGCTGTTTAATATGCAAAACTAAGTCAGTTGCTGCAAACAGGACTAGACAAATCAAAGTATTTATCTGTAATAGTCAGTACGTTAACATAAGTGACATTTACATCTTGCATGACTGCTCTCTGTCATCTGTCCCTCTGGTTGCCCTCCAGAGCTTATGTAGGGCACTGTGCTAAATCCTACAGTGCTCAGCCGAGATAGGGTCTGCAGCGGCTGTCTGCAGATGAGCAGACATGTCAGCAAAAGTTCTGTTCTCTTCAAATACAGATCTGTAAGGTGCCAGAAAATCCTATGAGAAAGAAAAATGAGCATTTTTAGTTAGCAGAACACAACTTTTACCTCAGAGAAAACAAAACAAATGTTTTCAGTCTCCAATTTTGCATAAATATAGGTGCCTTCCTAAAATCTGGATTCTCCTTCATAAAGGAGGCATTTTTCATAGAAGTACAATCCCGAGGGCTTGAGGAAGATGTACACATAGTGAGAGACATGAGCACAGCACTGGAGCTCCTTCAAAATAGTAACAAGTCCACCACTTTAAAAAAAAAAATGCTTTTCTTGATGCTTTTGTAGATTTTTTGTCAGTCTTAGAAACTGGACTGTGTATAGTAGTATGTAGATTTTCTGCCGTCTCCATATTCAAACTGCACTAATGGCTGATAACTTTCTGTTCAGGAGGGTTCAGCTGATTCTGTGATTCTGTGTGAACAGGATCCCTCAGGCCTCAGCGTTGCTGTCAGTTAGGTTGAACCAACACTAGCCATTTCCTCCAGAAAAGCTTTGTTATTGTGAAACCAGCCCAAGTGCACTGTTTAAGGAAACTCGTACTTTCTGCCATTTTCAGATCCAAATGTGTAATGCCTTTGATTTTTCTTGGTCTGAAGACATAATCACCAAAATATCTCTGCATTTTTGTAACGTCAGAGGAAAAGAAAAGGAACCTGCCAGCAAGCTCTGTTGAACTATTCTGATAGAAAATGGTTTTGTACTAATAACTGGTGCTGGAGATGTGGAAAATCCTGGGGTTTGAGTATTGACTGTATTGTAGTCTAATTTTCCAATCCCATATTAAAATACAAAATTTGCTCTTGGCTTTCAGCCCTTGGACCCATCGAAGAAAGAGAGTGATGTATTTTTATCCCCAGGTCTCAGGTAAATGAGGTTCTGCTTCACCCCCTAGCAGAATTTAAACGTTATACTGGGGTTATATTAAATAAAATCAGCTGTTCTAATTAAACCAACATCAGCTCAGCAGAATGTAATAGCACTCCAGCAATGGGCTTTTTTTGGCTATTCTTCATGTTAGGGTCTGAAGCAAGTAATTACCCACATCATTACTGAAACTATTTTTAAGGCATCACTTCAGGAGGATAAAACAAATTTTTCGAGTTATTCCTTTACTGAAATGAGAAAATGGAATAATTCCAGGCAGAAACATGGGTTATCAGGTGAATGAGGAAGGATATAAATAAGAGAATTTGGTAGAAGTTGTAATAGTAGTAGGAATTTAAAAAAAAATATTTTCCTTTTTGGAACATTTTTTGGAACAGAAAGATTGGATTGTAACTCCTGTCACTTATTTCAGCCTTCTGCTATCTGATTTATGGTTTTATGTACAATCATAGTCAACATAGTAAGCATCCTTTACCTTCATATGTTTTATATGTTTATTCCTGTTATTTTGGTACTATTGCAGAAGCACAACAGATTCTGATACTGTGCCTTTATCTTACTGAAAATACTTCCTTACTCCCAACTTCTTTATCTCACTCCAAATATGTGAATGGGAAGGAAGAGAACAACAGCAAATAGTTATAGAATAAGTTAAATCTGCTAAATAAATTATATAGAAAAAATTAAAAGCTGACAGTAGACAGTATAATGCATATTTTATTATTTCCCTCTTACAATGTTGTTAAAAAATACATAACCTCTTGATGTATGTATATTTCCTTGAGGAAGGTGCTCTGTAGCTCTGAGGCAGGATAAGTAGCATGTGATGTGGCAGCTGTAAGGTAACAACATGTTTTCCCATAAAAAGCAGAGTAAATGGCCACATAAATTCCATATAAACTGTCAGCATGTCAGCTATGCTAACACTGGGTAAGCTACTGCCCTGCAGCCTCACTAACTTACATACCATCATTTTTCAAACAATACACTTCAGGAACAGGAATGGCTCCTGTGGAAGCAATGCTTGGACCACCCTCCTGGCCACTTCAACTGCCTTCTTTTCTCTGCAAGGCCTGAGGACGGATGAGATCCAACTGCGATTTTCTGTAGGTGATGCTTTCCCTGGCATGTGAAAGCAGGAGATCTGCAGCAGAGCTGGGAATTTAACCATGTCTTCTGATAGATTATCCCAGTCCAGGATTCATCTCATCCAGCTTCAGACATCTACTCAGCAAACCTCTACGTCTGAATGAGCCACCCCAGGCTCTTCAGTCACTCGTTGCAGTTAACTGGGGTGCTGCGTACTTTTAGGGAGCAATTCATCTGATCTACATTAGCTGTGTACATTAGCTGACAGGCATCACACCTCGAAAGAGCCTAGGGAATTTAACAGACATCAACATCTACATTATGAATGTCTAAGTCAGAAGACATAAATCAACTCCTGAATATCTTTAGCTGTCTAAAATAACCATTTTGCTTAGGTAGTGGTGGTTTTTGGTGTGGTTTTGGTGGTTTTGTTTGTTTGTTTGTTTGTTTTTAATCTAACTGACCACTTGACCTTTTTTGTCTGGATATATGTAAGCTGAGGAACCTCATACACTTGGGCCACCTCAGCAGCCCATACTAAACTATCCATCTCATCTTCCTTGTTTGTGAAATAGGAAATGTGCAGGCATCTTTTGTCTCCTCATACAGGGAGTATTGTGATCTGGAGAAACTGTAGACAGAAAGAAGGAATTATAAGACTGATTTTGAGGAACTTCATGCAACATTCAAGTGCAATTATATTCTAAGTACCACACATGTTGGACAGGTCAGAAATAAAGTACAACCTTGCTAGACCAAAAGTTTGTGGCCATGTATTTTCAATTCTGCTTTCTGTACTACCTGTTACAATAAAACAATTCTTGAGGTAAGGGTGGAACGCTGACATGTTAAGAATTCTACAGTGCATTTTTTTTTATTAAAATGTCTTGAATGAAATGTAACAATATATGGCCAAAGAAAGAAGATGGGGTAAAGAACCCTTTTGTTGAAGTTGAAAAACACTATTTTGTCTTCATATTCTCCAAAAACATTTCAGGACAGGAAAACCATTGTCCAGAAAAGTTATTCTCTAATACTGAGGAATGTTTACAGCACCTTAGTTTGCTTCCTATATTTTGGGCAGTGACACAATGGTCATGAGAGACAGGCAATGTCAGTTTGAGGCAGTTAAAATTTTTACATCAACTAAGACAATGAAACTCTTCCACACTCACCCTTCCTCTTCAAGGTCAAGTGTTCTCCGCCGACCTCTTGAAACATGCACACAACTAAATTATACAGGCATATCATTGTTATCATAAATACATTATGTACTCTTATTTTCATAGTTAATGTAAGAGGGTCAGAGAAAATTTTTACTTGAATAAGGCGGGTCAGTAACCTGAAAAGGTTGAAGAACACCTCTTTAGATAGATGGACAAGGAAAGTCTTTATGACCTGATTTCCATGAACTTTATCTGAGTTTCAAGTGCTGAGGAGGTGTTTTAGTTTATGGTAGAAAAGAGATTAATAGAAAGATATTTCCTTAGTTGTTACCAACAAGCTATTCAGCGTTTCTGCGTGTTGAGTTTTCCATGTCAGACAGCTGTCCAAAAATAATTTCTTTTTAATTTGGATTCGTCAAGAAGTCATAGTGAATTACTATTATTTACTAATGAAACAACATAGTCTGAGGCTTTAATAAGATCAAGAAAATTAATTTGATGTCTTGAGTGAAAAGAATCTGAACTCATATAGTCCAAATGGAGAGCAAAGTAGCTGATATCTCTCTGAGTCAGGTATATTCTTCCTATTCAGTTTGTACAGTCTCTTGTGAAACAGCTCTGGTCTTTGATAGAGACTTTTAAGCAGTCTGGCAGTCAATAAACAGTATGGAGAAGAAAAGGAAGACAACGTCATCACAGTGAATGACTACAATTCTAATACATCCAAATACAGCCATTAACCATTAATCTATTAAGTGTCTAAATTACAGTTATATCTCACTTTACAAAATAATTTTACTTATATCTATTTACATATAGAAACATGGCTTTTTTTCTTTTTTTAATCTCTTAGATTCCTACTTGCACTCTAACATTGAAATATTCAAATGTCTCATCACCTTATTTCCCAGTATCAGGAAGCATAAAAGTGTGAGGAGGTTGTGTTTATTGACTAAAAAACATAAAATTGGTGTCATGAAATAGTCACATTCAAAAACTCACCTTGCAGATCCTTGTGATCATGTTGTGAGAAGCAAACCAAAGTAAGGTACACAAAGTTAGCTTACGGACAGCATCAAAACAGAATACGCTGATTATATTTCATTACACCATGTAGCTTTCTTGACATGAGAGAATACAATATACAAATACAATAATAGTAATAAAAAAGAGAGAATCACTGTTTGAGAAAAATAAATGGTAGTAGTTTTTTGTTAATTCTGTTGCCAGAATTGATCTGACGTGAGACTTATGTGCTCTTTTGGCTATGGAGAGGTTGATCTCACACCACAGAAGTGTCTAGTGAAAAATAAAGACATTCTAAAAGCTGAATAGACGGTCAATAATCTTTGTGCTTCTTCATGCCCTTATGTTTCCTAGATTGGGTAGTAATCTGCATGAGAATCTTCTAATCCATTGGCAGGTTTATTTTCATGTCTGAGGAAGTGTATGCAGGTATTAAAAAAAAAAAAAAGCAGAATTATATATTCTTATAAAAAATTGTATTTGTTTGTTTTTTTTCTTGAAGCTGAGGGGAAGGTTTCATTTTAGGGTATGATTTAAGTTTTATGCAGATCTTTGGATCAATGTTTATATTCCATGTCTATAGCTAAACCTTCTCAAGCTGTGATCCCATCAGATCTCCTGGGGCACTTCCAGCTGTGATCCTGTCAGATCTCATAAGCTAAATAGGTTGGGCCAACTCCAGCTGCGATGCTGTCAGATTTCATCAGCTAAGGAGGTTTGGGATGAGTCGCTGCTTGAACAGGGGACCTTCAATGAACAGGTTGTTTTCGAAGGACGTAGTGGTTCTGATAACACCATGTCTGTGCACGATGTTCCCTTTTCGTTTGCGAAGGCATTCAGCTCAGACAGAAACTCTGCATTCCCAATACATCTCACTGCTGAAAGACAGTGCTTATAGAAAGGAGGGGATGAAACTGAGGCACTTAAACAGATCTCAGCATAAATACATAGATAGAAAAAGATCTTTGCTTTTTCAGTGTCTAAGTTACCCATTTCACAGAAAGAATTCATGGGGGAAGCATATCAGAAAGGAATGGGGGAGTGTTGTCCAGATCTTGTTTGGACAACAGCGTGTATGTTGTTTCCACTCTGAAAACTGTATCATCTCACATGGCTCTGCAAGATGACTCAGTGCAGCTGTATTAATAAGGAACAAATGTTTTCTTCTATAGTTCTCAGGTATTTTCCATTGCAAGTCTGTCAGGAGAAGACTTATTAAGGATCAGCCTTCCTTTCTCGTAATCAAAGGGAGCTATATATCATACCTGTAATGCTATTTCATGGCCTTCAGAATTTTTTTAAGATTCATGTTTATATTGAATATTCACCATAGTGAAGAAATAAAAAATTAGGTGAAGTTTCTGAGGTTTCATATGTAAAGTATAATCCTTAATTTATTTTGTAATTGATTGTCCCTCAGTTCTTTCTGAAACTAAAATAAAAAGACAAAGAAATTGGTGTAGAAAGAAAGAAAGAAAGAACGAAAGAACGAAAGAAAGAACGAAAGATCGAAAGAACGAAAGAAAGAACGAAAGAACGAAAGAAAGAAAGCAAGAACGGAAGAGAAAAAGAAAAGAAGAAAGAAAGAAAGAAAGAATAATCTCTGGAAGAAAAGGAAACTATATTTGAAGTTGTATCTGTTTTTCAGGGCTTTATATTTTTTGTGTGTCAATATTTGTGTCTTTTTTAATAGATATTTGTAACAAAATAATTTCTTTCAAAATAATTTTTTATCATCAGAAGTCACATTTTCTTATTATATGGTGAACTTCATTAAATAGATAAGGAAAAAGAAAGGTCCTAAAAATGAACTTGATAAGAAGAAGTGTACAATTTCAAAGAAAACATTAATTAATATAAAATAGAAAGATTACAACAATGATGTCATTTTTTTGTTTTGCTTCACATTCATTTTATGAAAGAAAAGCATTTCTAACTAGGAAAACTTCTGTCATTGAGCATATCTTGATCAGTTTTAAGAACAAAATCCTGTGCTGAAATAACCCATCTTTGTGGTGAGAAGTTTCCTGAAAGATGGACTGACCACAAACTACAGAATGTGTCTTGAAAGATTTTGCCGCCTTAATGTAGTATAAGGCAAGGATCTCAGAAGAAATATTAAGTGTACCTTCACTCCACGTGCCTCTTCTAACTTCAGTTATGATGAATTGTGGTCCACAGTATTGTCTTTTCAGCACTTTTCAGGAAGCCTTACCCTGATTTAAACCTCACGACTGCTGTGTGTGATGATCAGTTGATAATATATCCTGGTGTAATTTAAAGGATAATACATAACAGCTACCCTTCAGGAAGACCAGCATGAGACTCACCTCACCACAGCACAGTGACATGGTCTAGCATTGCCAAAACCTGCAGTCTGCTGGGGCTGCCCTCATAGAGGAGAGAAAGAATCAGGGAATCACTTTTCTGGGCAGCTTGAGGTTGTCACACAATAAAAGTTTTGCTTTCTCTCTGTTGACTTTAAAGGGAGGCTAGGAGATTGGGTGATGTATACATACAGATACCCCTATCAGTCAGATAGATACACTCTATGTGTTCCTCCCAGGATGTGCACCATAGTACTGAACTACCTCTTCCTTCTCTTTTGACTAAGACAAAGAGACTGTGTATCTCCCCAGCACAAGCAGTGGGCCTGATCCTTTGCCACTGATTTGGCAATGAAAGGAGATCACCCCCCTTATGCATAGTAAAAAATATGAGATGTAGTTTTAAAGAAGTAGGTCCTGACCTCTCTCCCTGAGACTCTACATGTTGAAAAGATGACCAGCTCTACAATTCAACGGATGTCTGAGTAACCGAGATGGACTGAAAGGACATTGCATCCCAGCTGTGTTTCAGTCTGCCTGTAGACTCAGGCAGTTCCTACCCCCACTGGTAGTCTCGTTTCATCTTCTCAACATCACCTTGGCAGCCACACACAGTAGGAAATGTTGAGCCTATTATTAGTGTTTGGAATTTGTTTCCCTTTTCCATGGCTGCTAGGTTTCTGTGTCATCACCCAGGAACATGCCATCTCAGCATGGTAGTCCACCCCACCTTACACAGGGGCCTGATGCCTGTGAGAAGCCAGATTCACTGCCAAAGGTCTTGGGGTGATGGATGAAAATGAATGCTGCCCATGTGCAAAAAGTTTTGTGTGTTCTGCTTAGGTCTGCTCATAGACCAAAGGATATTCTCCCCCCTCTCTTCCCCACTCATCCACACTCATCCCCCCTGCCCCTCACCCCCATTTTCTTTCTTCTATTTCTATCTATTTCTTTCTTTCTTTATTAATTTATTTAACTGGATGCTTAGAGATTCCCATTTGAAATCTTAAACTGAAGATGAAGCTTCTGATGTTTGTGTCAAGATTAGCATGGTGGGTAGGAGGGAGTGGGAGATGTTTTCCTGAGGAGCAAAACCCTCAGCACAAGAGAGTGTCAACAGAGATGAGGGGAATTTAAAGCATAAAGGTTAGGTTTTTAAACGGCTGAAGTTAGAAAGACTGCTCTTTGTGAAACTGGTCACAAAGGGAGCAAAGTGTCTGCACCAGAAAGACTGAGTGACCTTTTCAAAGTGTTAGGTATTGTTTATTTTCACTGAATTATGTCTGTATGTGTATGTATGTCTGTTGCGTGGTGAGCAACCAACAGATGCTGCACAGTTTTTTTCCTAAACTTGCTGAGTCTCCTCTGATTAGAACTGGGATGGAGCTGCATTTTGTAATTCACAGTCAAGTTCTTAATTTTGAAATATTTCCCGAGCCAAAATGGATGCAAGTAGGCAATGTTCCCCCTTAAATTTGTTACCAAATAGATTCTGGAGGAAGTGTTCTTAGTTTAATTGAACTTTTCATTCCCATTTTAATTTACTTTTTATATCATATTCATGTTGTGCTCTGTGATATTATGTTATATACAATGTGGAAACAAAAGCCACATCTATACTAGTAAATTATACATGCTCAGAGCTGGTTTTGGATGCAGAAGCCAGCTGGCACAGATCTGTCCACCTCCTTATTGTGAAACTCTTTTAACCTCCAAAACTGGGTGATCACATCCAAACCGCCTATTGAGAAACATCCTTGGCCCGTGTTGTCTCCTGAACTGTTCCCAGAAATTGTCTGGGGAAATGCTGGTTACCTGGCACAAAGCATGTCCTAGGGACAACTCTAGCAATTTATCTTTATAGGCAATTGTATTCCAGAGCTAAGAAGCATTTTCTGGCACTGGTTAACTTAGAAGTACAAGCACAGTCATTAAATTCTTTGGATTGTACTGCACTTAATTTGGTCAAATACCAATAGAAGAAGCAGGTATTATTGTGTTTCACTCTGAGGAATATCTCCCTGGATTTATCCTCAGATTAGCCTAAAGACTGTATTCACTCGGCTGGCTGACAGCTCCAGGTGATAGGAAAATGATCCCACACGTGGCTCCTACATGCTTCTCTTCAAACAAAGCCTACAGTTTGAAAAACACACAAAAAAAATACATTCAGGAAATACAAGATAAAGGCCATATGCATTTGTAAACACCCCAAATGACTCTTTATAACTGAAACGTGCATCAACACTCTCTCAGTTTGAATTTTGAACAGGCAAAGCTATTTTCTCTTTTAGTAAACAGGTTAGATTTGGTAGATAATTCTTTACATTAGAGTTTATTTTTAGTTTGGATCTTGTCATAGGATCAGAAAAAATGACCTATTACTGCAGTCCAGCCCAGATGTGGATGGATAAATACATAAATGAGGAGAAAGAAATTGCAATTTATGGGTTTTGTTCTGTCGATTATTTTTCTTTTAGGGCGTGAGCTATCAATTTTGTTCAAGTAGTCTTAGATGTCTTCGACTAAGTTTTTCAAATCTTCCTGTTGGTTCTCTAGAGGTCTTCCTCCTTCAGTGAGCAAAAACTGCTGTTTCACCTAAAGATATTTCAAACAAACATTAAAAGAAATTACTACCTTTTCACATGGTGTTATCTTATTATAGGCAATACAGGACTGTTGATGTGATAGAAGTTCTACAAACCAACAAGATGCTTAGAGAAACCCCAGTAAAAGCAAAGAAGATTTCAGTCAGTGACTGGAGTGGCAGGAGGATTCTACTTACGGTTCTCATGCATCATCCAAAAAACAAAGGCAGAAAGGTGTGTTAGATGTAGGCACTCATAGATCAGTACATATGTATTAGTATGAACATGTTCAAAGGTCTCAACAACTATGTAGGAATTTACGTAACAGCCAGGTTTCTGAACACATTTAAGATGCAGAATATTTTTTAAAAGGGATCTTTTTATTTCTTTCCATGTAGAAGCTGAGTTGTTTTGAAATCTGGTCATAAATCTACTGGAAAACAGTTAGCATCACACTGAGAATGATATTTGGATCTACGCTTTCAAAACAAGTGATTAATTTCTATCGATTACCCTGGAAAACAAAATCCATAGATGTCAGGCATTCCCATGCCTTGGGAATCTGGGCAGCTGTCTTTCATAGTGAGGCACAAATTTTTAGTGATGTCTTTGGTGGAATGTCATATTTGAAGAAAGTTTGTACCCTTCTTGCCCCATCCCCCTGTCCCAAACATACAGAAAAACACAGTGAATGCATTTTAACCTGTAACTGAAATTTTCCTCTCTAAATAGAAACACACCTTAAAATAAAATATAATGCCACACAAAAAGCATCCTACTACAATGTAAACTATTGTAGTCACTCAGACTCTCTGCAGCATTATCTCTAACTGCAGCATAACTAAAAACTAATAACTTAATTTTTAATTAGCTAGGTTTGCGGCATTTGGCACCCATCTCAATGTTGTTCTTTCTACAGTGTATTATTAACTCTGGGTATCTTCAAGGAGGTCTTACATATATTTTGCTTACTTTGTTATTTTTTTTTCCTCCTGAGAATAGTTCTCAAAACCCTCAAAATATTAATAATTTCAAAATATTAAATTAAATATTAATTTAAAAACAGGAAAAAAAATAAAACCAACCCCCAAAAAACCAAGAAGTGATCTTAAACACAGTATGAGTGATCCTGGTTTTACTTAGTGATTCTTTTTGTTCCACCATTATCTAAATTACTTCTTCATTTTTAGCAAATAGAATAGACATATATTTTAAAAAATATTATGGTGTTTCAGTCTGACTGCCCTAAAAGTCATTAAGGTGTGAGTTTAAAAAAGGAGACTACAAATATTACCTATTGGTTCACTTGATGTCAAAATAGTACTGAGTAATTACGAAGGGAGCACAATATATCTTGGCTTTCAGCTCTTTTACAGCTGTAACATGTACTAAGGGCTGGTATAAAAGGACACCCTAGGAGTAAGTGCTCACTCTACCACAGTGGCATAAGCAGAAAACTCACTCAGATTACAACCCTTCATCACAGATGTCAGAGAGGAGGAGACACACTATACACATTTAAAGAAATTTTTAAACCATTGAAAATCTGACCTGAATCCTACCCAGAAAATGAGCGGGTCACGTCACTAACCAGCACTGTGTCTTACCAGTAAGTGATGCAGCCTGTGCCATGCTGCCTCCTGATGTGATCCCATCATCTGTCAGGACCTCCATGGAGCTGAGCAAGGCTAACGGGGCAGCCCAGGCACACAGTCAAGCCATGGGTAACCCTGCACTCTGGGGCTGGGATAGAGGCATTGTACAGCAGAAGGTGTCCCTGACCATGGCAGGAGGGTTGCAATAAGATGGTCTTTAAGGTTCCTTCCAAACCAAACCATTATGTGATTCTAAAAGGAAGAAAAACAGGTAAGGAGTTGTACATAGTGACCTGTACCACATAAATGACAGATATATTTTTGTCACTTTTGGGCCATTTAAAATATTTCCAACTAAAAATATTTATTTTCTTTTTTTTCATCCAAAGATGAATATGTTTAAGAACTCCTCATTTATAAATCCTTGTCTTTGACTGTAGGAGGAAATAAGGAGAATTGTTCACACCACTCCTTCTTTGGAAGGACTTTGAAAGTGATCAATTAAATTTATTGATATCACTACCATGTCATTGTCTCGGTATCCTGTGCTTTGTTCTGAAGCTACATCGCTAGGAAACATAACCCCGGTCTTTTAAAATTTTGGCAAAAGTCATGGTTTAGACAACACAGGGACAAGAATTTTCCTAATCCTTTTATTGTGGAGGGTAATGGCCCAGTACTGAAGCTGATACTGTCTGAGCACTTGGAAATTTTTACTTTCACAAGTTTATGTACTAAAGAAGTAAAAGAAAACAGAAACTCAAGAAGGCAGTATGAGTTGTGCAGGTGACTCGTTTTAAGCTGTTACCTCTGATGCCCTAGTTAGGACTTTGTTTCCGAGAAGATACTTAAATAATTTTGACCTGAGGGTAATTCAAAATACAAACTTCAGGTTCCTCTCCTGAATGGCTCTCTGAGGGATTTCATCTTATGTCATACTGGGAGTTTAATTTCAATGGCTAACATCTGGCAGCGTCTGTACCCTCTGCGTAACTCACCAAAGCAAATCTGGTAAAACAAACATAGGTTCTTCAATTCCAAACTCAAATGAGGTGAACATACAATTTGCTTCCTATGTGTTTTTCCTTGGAAGAGTCAATGCTTCCTATCATATCTATGATTTGTACAATGACACCTGAATCCATTTGGTCAACAAGCTTTTACAGAAATCTAAGATCACTGTCACAGAGATAATGTAATATCAAAGAACAGTGGGAATGTATCTGTGAGATATTTTGCCTTCTACCAAACTCAAATAAATACATTAGTTTGTATGCTGTTTCTGTTTCATTACTTAGCTGTGACTGTCTCCTTTTTCTACCTCTATATTCTTCTATTTTTTTATTAGATGGAAATAAAATCCTTTTTTTAAAGTGTCCTTGAATAGATTTCTATGATTAGCAATTATAAATAGAGATACAGTCTTGGGTTATGAAGTTTACTTTTATGGACTGCAACAGAAGGTTTAAGTTTAACTTACCTTTATCTAATTATATTTACCAGAACTGTGGGAATTCATTGTGCTATAAAAATGGACCTTGCTGCTAGCTGGCATACTCCAGAACATTTAAATAAAAATAGCAATGAAAACCCAACCAAATATTATTTATGTCAGTTAGATGCCAGTGAAAACTAAAGCTTTCAGGGGTAGACAGGATCGATTTTTAAATTTTTTTCTCTCTCTCTTTTTTTTTTTTAATATGACAGAATGACACACTCTTCACTCAGCCACTCAAGCTGAAGAATGACTGAAGAACCCTGTGAAGGTCAAACACATTTTCACCCAACTGATGCTCTTTTAAAACTGACTTAACCCTCCTTGTGCATTTCTGCACAGCATGGAAGTTAGCTTTGCAGCTCCAAATTAGGGGAAAATGCAGTGAGACCTTCCTTTTGTAAAGTTCTTTTGTATTAAGCAGAACAAATTCCCTATAAGCAGAACTGTAATTTGCACATTCGAATGCATTCTGCCTATAATGATCTTCCCGGCAGAAAGCACTGTCATTTCACAAATGGGCCCACAGTGCTCCCCAAAGCTAAGCAGAAGTGTACAGATACAAACCGAGAAGGAAACTAATACAGACCCTCCTCCTGCAATGGACATCCAGGGTACAATGAGGACAGCATTATCAGATAGGAGAGATAACACTCTGTTCACAGTATGGAGCAGTAGACACGGCAATTTGAGACAGAAGGAAAAGGAGACTTGGTTCCATTGTGGGTCAGCAGAGAAATGTGTCACTTATGCGAGTACCTAAATATGTTTCCATAGGTGAACCTAAGCTACAGAATCACATTTCTGCAGGAAAAAAAAAAAAAGAAAACCAGAGAAGACACCTATACACAGTATATTCAGACCTGAGGAGTCCCCAGATGCCCTGAGATGCTTCCTCACCTTATATTTCTTGACATCCCTATGTTTTGAGAAGAAAACAGAGATGGAACTTCTGCTGATCACAACCCAGAGATGCTACCCATAATCAAATGACTGTTCTTTGCACTGCTGACCTGCGATTTCCTGAGCAGGAGACCTAGCTTGCCAAGGGGCCCGTCAGCCTCAATGGGTGTCATGCTGAAATCTCACTGGAAGAGGGATGCTGCTTTTTCAAGATCTCCTGAAGAGCACTTCACATCCCACATCTTTCAGGTTGCACATTTGTCCCCATAATATCAATCACCACCTTGAAGAAATAGCTGTGTTATATAGCTATATTCCCAAACACCTGGTGTCAGTGAGCGTAAGAGGACTGTTGGACTGAGAGGACTAGTGACAGAACATTGCTCTGTAAAAACCACTTCTATGCAGTACAAATTTTTCTTGTCTATTAAGACAGTATTCAGTTGTGAGCATACATTCTCTTTCACAGAAAAACAACGTCCTGTAAGTTAAGACAGTGAAAAGGAGAATAAAAGACATTTATGCTGAACTTTCTGAATGCCTTTGGACATTTATATTATGGTTTTGGTGATTCCATTTTTAATAGTGAAAGATTTCTGTGGAGGGGATGTAGAAGGAAAAAGAGAGGGGGAATAAAATTAAAACATACAGAAAGCAAAAGAAGTCAAAAAAGAGTAAGTTGTGTGCTAAGCAAAAGAAGCAGAAGAGGAAGGTAGGACAAAGGCCAGTGTTAAAAAAGTAAACTTTTCAAGATGTATGTTTTGATAAGGGTTCTTCTGTGCTTTCTACTTACATTGAAAAATACACATAGAATAGTGAAGAAAACCACATTGTTTTTCATATTTGGGTTTTAAATTATCATTGTTAGTGCATGGGGATATATATTAAAGTGATTAAAAAAGAAAAAAGAAGTCAGATGAGTTGTGAGTTATGTAAACAATAATATTTCTGTTGGCTACAGGGTCCTGTGCTAGGATCTAGCACACCAGATGTGGAGATCTGCAAAGAGCATGGAAGATTTGCTCAGTGTTTTTCCAAACATTTGAGAGATTTCAACTCACATCTCATTGTCTAGCAGGCTAGATCATGAGCTTCTCGGGCATGAACCATTTGTTTCCACCTTGCCTGTTTCTCGTTTAGAAGCTTAGAAGTTTAGTTATACTATTGTTATAGTGAACAGATAGACATCTTATATCAGTAATTCAACACTTTGATCACCCTACTTACTGAATATTCATCAGTAACCTGCTGAAATTTTGGGAATCATGTCCATTTCCTCTGACTTTAGCTAAACTCAGTAGATTCAGACACAGTGGGACTAATTCCTATGATATCAAAGATAATCTTCTCTCTTAATCCTCTCCCCTTGAAAAAATGAACAACACTGGTACCTCCCCATACTGACCATCATCCTAAACGCATGATGCTCATTGCCTCATTTCCTTCAGCTCATTCATCCTTCTCATGGTTGTGTTTCTCCACAGTACTCCTTGGCATGAGAAAACATTAGGGAACCTAGATTACAAAAAGTTGCTTGGTGCCTTATCTGCTCAAAGCCTTGCAAAGTTAAAGATCTTCCACCTGTAACCCACCTTTCACCTGTAACCCAGTAACCTTTCATCAACACACCCGAAGACTTCTGCAGCAGTGTCTTTTCCATGGTGCCCTAAATACCCTTCGCCACCTTGCACTGGGATTCTGACCTGTTATATCCGATTTCTTCTCCAAAGTTATTGTTGCCCTTCACCTTTAAATGGCCTTGTTCTGCCTATGCCTCTTCAACTTCTTCCTTGTAGCTGCTAGTCTACACCTCCATGTACCTCCATTCACCTTTCACCTTGTAGGTTTTAGTTTGCAGCTTCATATTAAAAGAAATGAAACCGAGTAGATAACAAAAATACTAATTTTAAAATCCAGCAAATGTTATCAATAATATACATGCCAAAACTTAATGGCCAATTAGTGTGCAACAGCTGCACCTAATAAGCCATGCTCCAACCAGCACCAGTAGTGTCATAAGCAGTAACTACCAATGAGGAGATTGAGAAAGTCTTGATGAAAACTATAATTGTACTGGGGAGAAAGCAAGAAAAAATGAATTTTTTGTTGTATTCAGCTTGATCATTGTCACCGTCTGCTGCCCTGGAGAAGATGCCCTTCACATTTCTTTCCACCTGGATATGGGGAGAGCATTTCCTTTTTCTCTCTCTTTTCTCCTTTGTGTCATTCTGGAACCTAAGGCAACTTTGAAGTATGATTGTTATCATCTATGACCCCTACTAATAAGCTATGGGCATATAAACCTACTTGAACTTTCATTGCACAGCAAAGGAGGGTGTGTTACAAGCCAGGGGTCAGGTATAGTGCAGGTAGGAAAGAAGGCAGGAGTGGAGGTGGATCTCTCTGCAGACCATACCATACCCTTGGCTTGACTTGGATCATTAAACTTCTGCCAGATTCAGGTATCTACTGGGGAAATAGGAACCATAAAATAAACAGTTTATCCAAAAATGAGGAACTTGTCTTCTCCGTCCTTACCCACAATCCGAATCAGTAATGTGAACATCAGGGGGCCATCACATCTCCAGTCAGACTGTTTTGCTGATGATACTTTCTCAGCCTTTTATGTTCTTAAACTCTTAGTCACCTCTTGGAAGAAGCATTTTAGAGGCATTAAGTTGGGAGTCCAGGTGTAATTGTATCACTGGAAGGTATAATGGTGGTGTTGATAAGTATTTCAAAATTACACCAAGGAGATATACAAAGACAGATCATCTTTAATGTGGCGCTTGTTTAGAGCTAGGACTGAGGAAGACATGATCCTCTTAGATTCATCACAAATTTTACAAAAGAACATGTTTTTCCACTAGAAATGTTGATATCTTGAAGTCAGTTCGATGAGAATATGTCAATTACAACAAAATTTCACATTGATTAAAAAAAAAACCAAGCAAGCAAGTGAAATCAAATTGGAACTGCTTGTGTCTTGGAGGTTTGTGGGGGTTTTTGTGTGGTTTTTTTTTTTTTAACAATTTTTTAGTGTAAAAATAAATTTGCTATGTTTAATCGTAATATGAAAAGGCAGATATAACTAGAAATTGAATAAAATATTTCATTGGCTACAAACTATCTTTCTCCACCGCCAAAAATAATTTCGTTATAAATTTCAGACGGTATTTCAGTGCAAAATCTCACTTCAGAACATTTCTTACTCCAGTGTCTGTTCCTGGGAGAATTTATTCCAGTTATTGTTTGTTTTAAAATACCACAGAACAAATGCAACAGAATTAATCATATCTTGGGTCTTTATAACACGGAGGGAAAGAAGAATGCCCTCTGCTTCAGAACGTTTATGACCAAAACAGGCAGAATTGCAGAAGACAGGATTCAGTTTGGACAGCCATTACAGTTTATCCTGGTCCACATCTGAGAGCAGGGAATAGTTAAATACAGTCCCCAAACAGTGCTCTGTCCTCTTGCTTTTTCGATTGCTGATCATCATTCAAGAATGTAACTGTGTTGATGCAAATTGATACTGGGACAAAGCATCATTAATAGGTCAAGACTGAAGCCATCCTTACATTCACTGCATGATCCCATGGACATAAGTGCCACCCATTTCAGGCTTTTAAAAACTTACAGCACCTGAGCCTGCTGTTGCCTCCCCATCAGGTGTATTACGATAACTACTAAGAGGATCTCTTCTAAGCTGATGCAGTCCAAAGGTAACAGCTAACTTCAAACACCATCATTCTTGGTAATCCAAAACTGCATGACAAAGTAGCACTTTGATAGCACTTCTTCGACCATATCTCATACTGACACTGGAAAACAGTGCCTGAAATGAGGACAGCCCCTATCATGACAAGACCACTGTTTATATTTTCTACTTTTCTCTCAGGGACAGTGTGAAAAAATGAGGAAATGATGGATGCAAACGATATTCAGGTAAACATATTTTATGTTTACAGTCCCAGAAAGGCTTTTGAAAGGGAAGGGAAAGTGTGGTTTACAGGAACTCATTTTTTCAACACAGTTTACTCAAAGGAATATGTTCAGCTGAAAAAAAAAAAAAGTCTAAAGCTGTAGAACAAGGCCCATACTTATGTTTTAAAACCCTTTACAAATATGTATGAGACTGTTTTTACTTACCAATGTACAATACAGACTAAAGTGTGATACTATTTTAGGACCAAGTATTATTTCAGGATAAATTTTAGCTGCATGGCTAGGAAGATGGGAGACTAATACTGGAGAAGGATCCCTCGGTTTCCTGTGGATCAGAGGAGTGCTCAGATTTTTAGGTTATTGGGCAAAAATAAGACTTTCAGAAAAAAGCTTTTCAGCTGCTTTTGGTGATTTTCTATGAGAAAGGACAAACTTATCTCAGTCACTCAAATTCTGAAACAGATCCATAAATATGCCTCCTCAGTAGACAGAAACACCCAAAATATCCCATTCCTCTCTAGAAACAGGTAGCATCCATG
>NW_010224523.1:105562-113721 GCF_000690775.1 Eurypyga helias
GCAGCATGCATAACTAACTCTCCTTCTTAAAATATCAGAGGGTTTTGCTTATGAACTGTCACCTCAAATCCATGTCTAGCTTATGTTTTAGCTGATGTGCTGAGCATTACACATGCTTGTCTGCTTCTACACAGATATTGGGAAGCAAAAGTACTCGCGGGGAGGAGGGGGCTGTGCTAGCAGCTCTGTGACCAGACAGCCCTGGACGTTGTTCAGTTCATCATCAACTGAAGTGTGAAGTGTACCATCGTCTGAAGAATACGGCCTTTCCTGAACACTCCCATGCGGGGCTGAACTTTCTCTCAAACCAGAACAAAGTTTTAGAAAGGTTATTTTGTTCTTTCGTTTTGTTCTGTTTGGGGTGTTTGTCAAATCCATGGACTCACTCTGAATCTTTACAATGAAAGGTAGAATCAACAACGCATATATATATGTGTGTAATTATGTGATGTTTAAGAGTTCAAATGCAGCTCTTGAGAGGTTCAAATGTTGTTTGCATAGCAGGGCTATATAATGTGAGAAGCGCTGGGGCAATGGTGGTAAGATTTCCTGGTCAACCAGACTCCACAGCTAGAAGTGAGCACAAATTACCTGGTTTCAGATACCTTCAGAACCTTACTGCATTCCCAGCAGTTAATGGGGGAAAAAGCCTTGGAATAGGGGAAGTAAAAACTATTACTTCATGGCATATTATAAGTGAAGGTAAACCATCTGTGAATAACTTTTAACAATGAGTTCTCTTAGGAACAGGCTCTCTCTGATTTCTGTTAAGTTTTGGTTTCAGCTGTGACTAAAATGCTGCAAGAAAAAGAATGCCATCTTTCCACACAGCTGTTTTTACACTTTCTCTTCAAACCCCAACCAATGCCAGGGATTGCAGATGAGAATGAAAGTGGGAATGTGTACCAGAACTACATTACAGAACTGTAATGAGGTTTTATCAGCATGAATTTGGAGGAGCTGGTGTGCTTAGGATGCAGCAGAGCTGTGGGTGTAGGACAGCATGTGTTTCTGTTCCAGTGACATTAAAGCTGGGATCTCTGAACAAAAACCCATGTGGTGAATTGAACCCTGTATACAAATGATTTTCATTACATCAAAGAATGTTAAAGTCACGAGTTTGGCCTTTAGGAGATCTGAGTTTAAAGACTTCCCTGCAACCTCAGACTAGATCAAAATTGCTACATCCAAATTACTAGGTTTAAGAAGACCAGAAATATTTTCTGGACAGTGAAAGCTAATCATCTATAGCATTGAATTGTTAGTAAGGTCTCTGGCCTGTTTTAGACACAAGAAGTTAATCTCACCACACATATATCCAGCAGCCAACAGCCAGCCAAGGAGTGCCAGTGCCAGACTTCTAGGGCTGTATTAAATTATTCAGTGTCTATTTTGATTGTTTGTTTGTTTTGTTAGCTTTTCATGTAATTTATGATCTTGCCACTGAAGGCTTCAGTTTTACTTTTTCTCATGATGCATCTCCCTGATCCCTTTCCAGTCTTGCAATAGGTTATTATGGACCCCATCTGCTTCCATGACTTTTTTATATTCTTGATTTTTTCCTTGAATTCTGTCTTGTTCTTGAAGTAGTTACACTGGGGCATTCTGGGATGTCTATACATGCCTTTGAATAAATGCTGGGAATTAGATTTCCCTTTCTTTCAATATTCTACATCCTTTGTTCTCCCTGTCTTCAGAAAAAGACAGTGACCCTGGGCTTGACAATTCAAGATTTACTTGTAAATTTACTCCAGTCACTTCTAATTATGCTCCAGCTATTAGTGAATATACCAAACACTATCATTTTTTCACTTGCAACGGTAGTTTCTGCAGTAACCTTCTGTCTTTCTTATGGGCCTAAATGCCCTTGGGTACACCCTTATGGGTCCAAATGCCCTTGGCATTTAATGCTTCTCAGTTCCTAACCAGGGTCTGAGACACGCCTTTACGTTGCTTGAGGAACCTCATTTGGTTGGTCACTACATGCTGACCAGACCAGGTCCATGACAAAAACTGTGGTATTGTGACTCTCCCTTTCATAATCATTGCTCCCAGGACAGAGATGGGTGTTCATGACTGACTGTCCCTTAAAAACTGCCTTAGTGATAAGAAATTTTGTCTGGAACATGGGAAACATTTTCTGGATCTATGTTAAACAAAGGCTTTCTATCCTCTAGCACCTGTTGTCCTAGCTTTGTCATAGTCCTAAGTTTTATGAAGGGTGAGGGGGAGATGGGCCACAGCAAGGAAGTGCATGAAAGATTCAGGGGGTAACAAAACGAGAGTGTCAAGTAATTAAAAGGTGCCTGTGGATGAGACAAGCTCCTTATTCTGTGCCTCTAGTTCCTCTTCCTCAGCTATCGTCACTTTAAAGGGGAAAAATGAATCCTTCTAAATACATAGAAGCAACTCTCCTCATGGGAGGTTTCTGAGATGAGGATCTTGAGGACACAGACAGGGTGACCCCTCCTAAGGGGTCTCAAAGTTCCTGTATCCTGGGCCCAGATCCTCAATAGACAAAAATGGATAAAATGACAGCTCTGCCTTGAAGAGCTCAAGTACAACGTAAGCACACAGTACAAGGGAGCAGGATGAGACTGCAAACTGACAGGGGGAAGGGATGCACACTGCAACAGCAAGACAATTATGATTAGTGTAGACAATTATGATTATGATTTAGCCGTAGGATCCCCAATAGCCATTAACATGATACCACATTTTCTTGACAAAAAAATTAAAAGGGAAAAGTCAGTGGCTAAGCAACAGTGATGAAACCCAGGGGTAAATATTTGCCTTGAACAGGGCTGTAAGCCACACGAGAGAGACTAATTAAATGAGTCTCTGGCCCTTAGTTATGTCAGAAATGAGAGAACCGGGGTATTGTTTTTGCTTTTTTAATTCCCCAGCTGATGAAGAGCAGTGAGGAGGAGGCATGGGGAGAAGAGGGGAAGGAAGAAAGATATTCCAGGGCAAAATAAGATTTCCAAGGTTTCTTTTGTTTGCAAAGCCAGCTAAAGGACAGAAACGTTTCTCCTTCTCTCTCCCAAAGATGGAGCTGTTGCAATAGGAGAAGAGAGGTCGTTTGAGCACACAGACACACACACGCGCCCACAGACACAAAGTTCTGCATTCTGCAGCAGGACTTCAAGGCTCCTCTGAAAACACAACTGCTTCCTTTCTGTAAGGAGAAATAAAAATCCGTATTATTATAGCAGCTGCGTTATTGCAAAATTCTACCAAAACACAACGACTGATATTAAGTATCTAACCCCTCTTAATTGTCTATTTCATGGGCTTTAGATTTCTGTATTGCTAAAATAACCATCTGAAGACAAGACTTCGATTCATTTTGTTTTATTAGTATTATTATTTCCTTACAATAATAATAACACTTTACACTTATACAGCACTGTTCATCCGCAGATACAGACAATAAGGACTGGATTGCTGCTATTATCCCATCACACCTCACAAATGAGAGGGGATAGAAAATTCTCTGGGAAGCTGAGCATGGGGGAGAAATTTCCTGAAACCTTGAGGCCCAGGGGTGATTCGGAGGGAAGGGCAACTAACTCCTTGATGGCAAGGTCAGATGCTTTGGCTAATTTATTTGTTAATAAATCTTTTCAAAATCTTTTGGTGTCATAATTTTGATTGGAATGTTAATTAGTAATAGAAACTCTTCAACAGTGTCATCTGAGCAGTCTGGAAGCCAAGAATTTAGGGATCCAGTTTGATTTCTACATGTTTCAGTTAAAAGACAGCTGGACAAATGTGAAGGAAGGCAAACTGTGTTATTTAGGACACCAGACTTGGTGGTCAAATGCCCCCTCTATTCTTAAAATCTGTGAATAAATGAATGATCTAGTGCTCCTTAGGCCACTCAGTCATGTATTTGGTGGGGGCTAAAAGTTAATGACATTTGAAACAACGTTTGTTTTCAATTGCATTTCAGTTCAGAAATACACCCATGTTGTTGGGAGGAATGCCAGGGAGTGCAGCTAGTTCAGCCCCATCTGCTCCTTGCCTTGAAGCCTAGACAGAGACAAGAAACACAGAGAAAAATGTAAAGGGAAAAGGGCAGCAGACAACATGGGGGATAACATTTCCCTTTTATTGTTTGTTGACCTAGAATCTCCTGCCCAAGCAGGCTACAACTGACTGACATAAAGAAGAGGGTGAGAGCAAGCTGATTAGATATATTAGTCAACTATTATCCCAGTTTATACATGGGGAAAGTGATAACAATTTTAATGCTGTCTAACTCTAGATTTCTATAATGTGGACACCTGTGGTCATCATCTCTGGCTTCTTTTAATACAAGAAGAAAAAAAATCAGACATTTTTAAGTCATGGTTTATTTGCAGTCTTAGCCAAGAAGTGTCTATTCCTCTCCACTAACAACTGGAGAAATCTAGGTGACAGAGGTGAACTACATCATGTCAGTTGTAAGAGACAGAGACACTGTGTCTGCAAAATCTGTCATGAGGCACAACCAACCTTGAGTGCCACCCACTTCAGAAAGCAACAATAGAAGCCAAAGCCAGTCTCTGCAGGCAAGTACAGGCAACAACAAGAAACTGTCTGGAGGACATGACAAACATTAGGCGAGGCGCAAGAACTCCACCTTCTCAGCTCAAAGTAAGCTGAGCAGCATCACACAGCAGGTCCATGGTGAAGTCAGGAGAGGAAGCCAGGACTTGACTCCTGGGTTCCTCATCTAACCCTCAGTCACATTCCCTTTCTTCGTTGCCTTGACTCAGCAGCTCCACGTGCTGTCTCCTGCCCCAGACGCAAAGGAGGCAAAACTTACTGCAGGGATGGAAGCAGATAATGCAACCTGTTCTGCTTATTTTTAAAAATAAAAACAAAAGAAAAAACATGCTCATTTGACCTGGCACATGGCTCTCCCCTTTGGTGCTGCTATTATTCCCACCTTAGACTTTTTCTACTTTCTGTCTTGCCAGCAGGAAAGAAGTAACACAGAGATGTTTTATGCCACTGAGACAAAGAGGTATTGATCCTTTTTGCCTCTGGAAAAGGTTTCTAATAATTTCCAGATATATCATAGATTGTGGTGCTGCTATCTTTAATTAAAACATGACACAGAATAGGAAGCAATTATTTGGGGAATGTTTTTGTTTGTTTGGTGGGTTTTTAAGTGTAGTTTCGTCTTTTTTTTTTTTTTTTTGTTTTAATCATCTGTAGTACCAGATCAAATGACTTGCAAGTTGAGCACATAGAAAGTGGTGAGAGGAAGAATATTTGCTCTTGTGTTTGTTATTCATGATATTTAAATGCGATGTCTTGTACTTCATATTCAAAAGATTTCATCAGCTGTGGCTTGTTAATCCCCTTGGCCAGGCAGTCTGCAGGAAAAAAAAAAGAATCTTCTGTCCAAAGGAAGTCATGCTCGGATCAGCTAAACACATTACTCTGTCAGCATCACCCCTTTGCAATGACTGCAGTAACACCCCCATGCACAGGACTGGCTCTGTGGATTTGGGAGATAGCTGCTGGCACAGTAAAAAGGATCATATGAACTCAGAGTGACCCTCTTTCTACACAAGCTTCTTCAGGCAGAAACAGAAGTGAGGAATTGACTTCCCTATTGCTGCAGTCAGATCAGAGCTTCATTCGAGTCAAAATGGTAACATCCCCAGCTTAGCCACTTCATTGTTAATAGTTACATACTGGTGAAATTTGGCAACAGACATTAACTTTGTTATTGTACTTTTTTATGATGGTGGCAAATACTATTGCTTCATGGTTTATCAATGAATTTCTAAGACTTCACCAAGTCCACTGTGGAGGAATAGTTAGAGCAAGAATTTGTTACATCTTTGACTAAAATAACTTTTCGAGAAATTCAGTCAGCTGTTATTTGGCCTTCTATATGCTGAATTCAGGTGCATTTTAAGCTGGAAAAAAAATAGGACGTGGGTTCAAGGTACTTAGGGTACACGTAGATTTTAATACTCTCTCCTCTTTATAGAATAAACACTCCCTGTTAAATGCATCAGGCCTGAGCTTTTGCTTTGTCCAGAACACTAATTACTCTTCTTTCTGGAACTCTAGCCTCCCAGGCATTTAAATTTATGATTAGTCTTTTCAAGAACACATAGGAATTGAATCAAAGAAGCACTTCGCAAAACAAGTCTGTACAAAACATGTGCCTCTCTCAGTAGCAGTACAAAAGAATTGCACTGAGTGTTTAGGAAGAAGCAGACATCTCCATGCTGTCCTGCCCACTTCTTTGGGAGTCCACAGGAGCTCTTTGAGTAGTTAAAACCTACCACAGATTCGACAAGACCCGTAGGGACTCCCTGCTCCTCACACCTACACAAGTTTGCTGGTGACCTAGTGGGAGAGGGAAACACTCTTCTGGCTTTTCGTGTGAAGCATCCACCATCTTTCAAGGACCTAACATGCCGGGCAACTTTACTCCCTGACACTTGGTGTTTCACATGTCTATAAGCCTGGAAAGCAGGTTCAGATTTTGCTTGAAGCTCCCCTTTTTTGTAGAAGAGGTATGAATTTATTGTCCCAGCCTCTCCATTGCAGTAGCTACAGAATTACTGTGCAGAAATAAAAATGGAGGTAAATAATTTCCAGTACATCTTTATCCTAAACTCTCCCAAGGAATAAATGCAAGGAGTTAAATAGTTTTGCTAATAAGAGTGGGGTGCTGCTGACTTTAAAAATAGAGGTTAAAGTGTAGAATCTACTATTTATTATCCCAAGATTACTTCATTATAGCATGTTGACTATCAAACTAGACATTACTGTGGGATCTGAATAAGATTTTGGTGTTATTATGGTGGTGATAGGGGAAAATGCAATGATTGGTGCCTCTATTTACTTATACATACAACATCAGCTTAAGATATTCTCCTAGAAATCTCTGTATACATTTCCCTCTCATGTAAACACACACTCTTTAGTACCATACTAACTTGTATATTTTATTAAATAGTAAAATTATATATAGCAAAGGTTTCAATTCATGCTTTTCTCCAGTCTTTGAAAAGGATGCTGATTTCATATGCCACGATGTTTAGTCAAGTCATGAGTGAACTTTCATACACTTCTGTTTCAGATAAATGTTGATAAACACCTAAAGGATGTTTATTCAGACTTCACCTGAGTTAATAGAATCTCTTGAGCCTGAAAATATGGTCTGAATATGTCTCAGGAGGAGAGCCGTCTCTTGAGAATCCCACTACTACATCCTGCTTCCTAAATCATCAGGAATTCACAATCAAAAGTAGTAAAGAGAGCAATTTTTGTGAACCTCCATGAATGATCAGCTTGGGTCAAGGTCATGTCTTGGATGCATGTTAGGTGGAATAGGCTCTTATTTTACCTGAATTAATTCAGCCATTCCTTGTCTCAAACAAAACAGTAAGAGGCACACAAAAAAATCCCACCAATACCCCAAAGAATCAGAAACAATACACAAGCAAATAAATAAAACATTTGCTTAACACAAATGGGAGATTCCGGGCGTAAGGAAACACACAAACTACCCATGTTGTTTTGAGATTTACAAATCCGTATCTCACAGATGCCCTATTGCTTTATGCATACTGTTAAGGGAGAGAGAAGGAGCCTGTAACCATCAGCACCCACCATTAAGTCATTATAAAACCTCTCTTGTTAAAGGGACAGAGTATGTACATATATAAAAATATATAAACAGCTATGTATATATTTATAGTTTTAAAATTCTCTGTATAACTGTGTGGAAATATGAAAATATTTTTGAGACTGATCAACTTCATAGTGCTAATGCTAGCTTAGTGCTAACAACCCTAATGCTACCACTTGAAAGAAATAGATGTTTTCCAGGGGCCTCAAGAAATGCAACCATATATAGTTGAAATGACCAAACAAGCAAAGCTGGAGGATTTTCCTGGTCACAGGTGAAACAGAAAGGAAAGCAAAGGTGAGTGAGAAACATTGGATGTTAAACAATAAAGCCAGAGGATGAGCTACAGGAACCAGAGAAAGCCACAACATGAAAATTCCGTGACAAAGAAGTTTTAAATTATTTTAAATTATATCAGGCAGTAATGACTTATTCCTCTGTGCTAGAAGAGAACCCAAGAATGCTCTGTATAAGCCATGTGTCACAGGGGAATCATAGAATCACAGAA
>NW_010224524.1:0-1841 GCF_000690775.1 Eurypyga helias
GTTAACCCTTTCCTGGCTAAAACCAGCACATATGGTTTCCTAGACATGGATAATTTATCACACTCGATTCAAAATTCTTCATCGCAGGACAAATGTCTCTATTAACCTTTCTTTCATGGAAGCCAGCAGCCAAGTACACCTTACTAAATCCAAGGTACCATCCATGCTAATAGCCATGCAAATGTAGTCCACTTGTTAATTACTCCCCCTGAAATGACAAGAAGTGAATTCGTAGCTGTCAGATCCTCCCACTCTGTAGCACAATCCTGGACCTGAAAGAGCAGTGAAATTGCTACCTGTTATTCTTGTTCCCCAAGATAATGGTACTTGGATTCTTGTTAATTATCATGTTTTGATTAAACAGGAGTACTTTGTTCACTTTGTTCATGTACATCTTTGAAGTAAATGACATTTTTCTGGAAGCAGAGAAAGTAATGATATGCCTTTATTAAATATTAGCAGCATTATCTATATTGCAAGTGGTTTCTAACAGAAAAGCAGGTGCTACAGAAAAGGTGCGTCTGAGTTATCTTTAGACTTGATTTGCAAAAATGCTAACATTTGTAAAAAATCATGTTTTCTCTTTGAGAGCTGGTTCTGAGAAAAAATATTTGTCACACAAATAGTCTTGTTTGGACAGCTGGGACACTTTCTAAGCAAAATTTAACCTGTTAAAAAAAAAAGTAAAAGGTCTGAAGAAGAGCTGAGTGAATTTACTGGGTAGCAAGTCATATCCTGTATAAATGTTTATAAAAATTTAGTCATGCCTCTGTGTGTTTGCAGATTCAAACCATAAATGGTGGTTTTGTTGATAGGAGCATTTGAATCAAGACTGAGAGTTACTGTGTTATCACAAAAGTGGGATTGTTCACCTGGTGTGCAGCACACCAGTATACACATGGAGCAGAGGTATTTTATCATTTTATATTTGCGCAGATATGGGGGCTGGGTGGTGTTTCTCAAAGCTAGCCCAGCTCGATATGAAAGTTACAACATATTTATCCCAGTTAGCAAACGTCAAGATCTGTCTTTTTCTATACTGATTGGTTAGTGACTGATCACAACAAATCTTATTGGTTAATTGTACTCTTTGCTTCTTCTTAAAGGCACAGTGTCCTTTTAAATCAAGACATGCTCAGTGAGGGCTGATCTTAACTGCTGAGGGAACATATGTTGAACTGGTGGTCTTGATCTCTCCCTGCTGCTTTTACGTTTACCCCAGTTATTGTTGACTTCAAGCTTTGTCAGCCATCCAGCTACCATCCAGATTTCAGTGCCAGGAAGTTCCTTTATATCAGTCTTCAGCTCCTCTCCAAGGTCATAGTCAACAATATTTGCAGTCCTTGACTCCTCTCCAGAGGTATAGTTGTTAACAAAGCATGCAAGTTAGTAATCAGTTCCTTTTTTGCAAAATATTTGGTTCGTTATTCATACTTCAACAACTGCATTAGTCCAAAATATTTTGAAGACATTGTCAGTCTTTTATCCAAATCTCTGCTGTATCCCAGCCTCCCTGCAGAAGCCCGTCATTTGTAGGTCACCTATTCTACATCCAAGAGAATCCTACATTTCTCCATAAGACATTATATAAGAATGCATTTGTCCATCCATATGTCTATGGGAAAGAAGGAAGAGGGCTACATTATTTTCTATATCGTGTTTATATGAATTGTAGTTAGAACTTAGAATCATAGAATCATAGAATGGTTTGGGTTGGAAGGGACATTAAAGATCATCTAGTTCCAACCCCCCTGCCATGGGCAGGAACATCTTCCACTAGACCAGGTTGCTCCAAGCCTCATCCAGCCTGGCCTTGGACACTTCCAGGGATGGGGCATGCC
>NW_010224524.1:1900-6584 GCF_000690775.1 Eurypyga helias
TTCCTGATATCTAATCTAAACCTCCCTGATTTCAATTTATACCCATTACCCCTTGTCATATCACTACAGGCTCTTGTAAAAAGTCCTTTCCCAGCACCCTTGTAGCCCCCTTCAGATACTGGAAGGCTGAAATGAGGTCTCCTCGGAGCCTCCTCTTCTCCAGGCTGAACAAGCCCAATTCTTGCAGCCTTTCATCATAGGAGAGGTGCTCCAGCCCTCTGATCATCTTCGTGGCCTCCTCTGGACTCTCTCCAAGTGGTCAATATCCTTCTGATATTGAGGACTCCACAGCTGGATGCAGCACTCCCGGTGGGGTCTCACCAGAGCAGAGTACAGGGGCAGAATCACCTCCCTCGACCTGCTGGCCACAGTTCTCTGGATACAGCCCAGGATACGGTTGGCCTTCTGGGCTGCCAGCGTACACTGCCGGCTCATGTTCAGTTTTTTATCAACCAGTACCCTGATCAGAAGTTCAACTTGATCAGAACTCAACAATTTTATGTTTCATGGACTCTTGTGAGCACACATTTTAGTTTTCATTAGTAATTACTTTTTGCATAGATTGCATAACTGCAACTAGAAAACAAAATGTTGCAAATAGTAAGAAATTAATACATAAAGTGTATTGGTATAAAATAGAATATGCTTCTATAACAGAAGACATTTGTATTGGGCTTTTTTGTGGTTAATATTCAATATGCTCCTGGTCCTGAATTTTGTTCAGGACTATGTAAGCAGTTTTACACATTGCACGTGCTCCGCATAGGGATCAATTTGTGTTACTCTCTTCTTGCACATTCAGATACTCTCAGTCTTACATATGTTACTGTGTTTGTACACGTAGGTAAAAAAATACCAATGCACAAACACCTCAAAAGACATATATATGTGTATATTTCTAATCTCTCTATCATGAAGCACCTCATGGGAATGGACAGATATCCTTACTTGGTGTAGAGGGATGTGTTGATTTGTTTCATCAGAATATTGAGATGGAAGTGAAGTAAAAGAACTATGATGCATTAAATTGTAAGTGTTCACTGTGTGAAGGGCAACTAGTAGAGGAGAAAGCATTTCTTGTGGTCTGTATTTTCATAAATGTTGGATAGTCTGGATTGATTTCTGTGGAGTAGTTTCTACCATGAATGCAGATTGAAGGTGCTATTTTCACATGTACTGTTATAGTTTATTTGCAACACATTTAAACTTTTTAACCCTGATGACAGAGACCTGACAGTGTGCGATGTGATGTACAAACAGGGAATGTGGCAATGAGTTTGCCTTGCTGGCCACTTGGGTCTTACACTCTGATCTTATATGCCTGAAAGTGGATATCTTACCTTGAATTTTGTGTTCTACATTGTGCTTTGTCTCCCTCTTGATGAATATATGTACATGAAGCTTCTTCAATGCACTTGGTGAAAAAAAATCACACTTAATATTGGTTCTTCTTGAAAGCTGCCCAGCCCATTGTTTCCTTTTCCAATTGTCTTGTTAGTACATGTCATGATAATAAGGAGCTAAAGGGAGAAGATTAATAAGATTTAACTGACTCAGAGTTCAGTTCACTCAGATTTCTGTTTCTATTCACACAAAACCTTTTAGAACACAGATAATGGTGTTTTTTTTTTTTTTTGGACCAACCACAGACTAAGTGAGATTAAGTTGCTTTTGCTTCCCCTGTATTTCAGCAGAGAATGAAATGGTACTACAGTAATGCAACTTCAAGCTGACATTGAAGAAGAGGTGCTAGTACATATCTATAGGTAAAACTGAAAAAAAAAAAAAGGCAGAAAGTGCAATGGATAACCCATTTCCCAATTTAGAAGGCACTGAGTGCATTTCAGGTCATAGAGAAAGTTGCTGTGTAAGTACTCAATGCTGAAAATCAATCAGGCTCCTTCAGCATCTGTGTCTTATCAGTCTTGCCCTGCAGAGCACAGATCTGAAACATTAGGCAGCCCAACAAGAGGGAGAAACTTAATTTGAGAGCAGCTGTTTTAAGACAGATACATAATGGCATTGAAAGAGGAGCACTGCGGTGAGGTGAGAACCAAACAGAACACCCATTAGACTGAGGAAGCTTTTAGTTTTATTGCTGTAACCAGACGCAGAGAGAGTACGGTCAATGGCAGCCAGAGCCTAAGTCAAAGGAGTGAGTCGAGTGTATGACAGTGAAGATGGCTCAGATAATACTTGTTAAAACCTGCTAATAACAAATAGTCAGCCTGCATGGGACTTACTGGGCCTAAATTTAAATCTTTATTATGCAGCATCCATGATGGATGCTCAATAGATAATTTAAACCCTGCCTCCCTCCATGTATTAGGCATTACTTTTTATTGGTGGTAGCAGGATAAAATGTAGAGGTTAATTTGAGGATCTAGGCATAGTATAGTTATGGTTCTGTTTTCCACTGAAGATATGAGCACTGCTAGTAGTAGTTCTGCTCTTTCATATTCAGACTTAGAGAACAGACGTACTTTGTATTTTTATTTGCATCTTTATTCCTTGAAATTATTAATTATCTTAGGAACAGTCAAAGCTTTGTTTTTATGTACCACTGGAAATACAGGAAACTCTAAACCAGTACACAGTAGTAAGTTAAGAGCAAGTCATAAGTTTGAACAAAGGCTAAATAAAGGAAACTAAAAATTTCATTTTCAATTGAAATTAATAAGGGGAGTTGGAATGTAGAACAGTAATATGCATTTGCATTGAGCAAGGCCATTTGAAAACAACATTACAGAACCTTTTCTGAAGATGTATGTGGCCAAGGCTTTGGTTTAATATCTTATCTGAAAATATGTTTATGGTAATTTGAATGTTAAAATGAGATCTGAAAGATAGAAAGTACTTTGTTTCTCATCATGCAACTGAATGTATAATGAATAAATGTATGAATTCCTTTTATGATAAGCACTTAACATGACTAATGCTTTGGGTTTTTATCAGATTATTTTAATTTTCACAAGGCCTACACTATAGTCTTTTTATAGGAATAAGGCTAGCAGAGAGGTACCGTCTGCTTTATATGCTGCATTACTTACCTGCTTCTCTTTCATAAAAACAGCAGAGATGTTCAAAGTCTGTGATTACTGAAGGAAGAGTTTCTCTCTGTATATTTGGAAAGGCAACAGTCATCTTTCCTCTGTTCCACAAACTATTAACAAGATTCTTCTGCCTGGAATGATGTTGTCCGTTACCATCACTTGTATAGGCAGGAGCAGGCACTTTGTGCTGTTAACACAAAACTGAGCAAAACCTGAAAGATCTGACAAAGTCCTCACCAAGCTAAATAAATAACAGTGGAATGGCAAACGCAGTTCAATGCTGAGAAATAAAAAGCAGCAGCACCAGATAAAATAAACTGAAGTATTCTTAATTGCGCGTATAATATAAAATTATGTAACACTAAGCAGAACTGAAAATGGGATATTTAAGTATCCTAGCCACTGGTCTAGTGTTAATTTTCCTACTTGCCTTATTTTAAAGATACTGCTATCTATGCGAGTATTTACAGAATACAAGGCAATTCATTGCTTATCATGTGTGCATAGCTCATAGAAAGGCAACCTCTGTGACTTGGTGTACTTGTCTGCAAAATGCTGATAGCAATGCTCATCCAAATTATAAACCACTCATACTCCATGAAAATAATTATATGCTAGGGGAAATTGTAAGACCAATGTATTTTGATGGGCAATTCCTATGACATGCATATTTTTATCTCAAATAGACGTTTACATGTACTCGTTGGTACAGTGGGTTAAGTCCCTGTTCATCCAGTCTCCTTTAATTTAAAAATTCCTTGTTGTAAATAGAAACAGCACTCATCCAGCCAAAGGCTCATGATCGCCCTACATTCAGTATCTCTGTATTAAAATGCATGTGCAACAGACAATCTAAGCACACCAAGAGCGGGGTCTCCTGCTGTCTTTTTGGCACGCAGGGAGAACAACAAGAGGCAGAATTGCAGGTGTGGCTGACTGAGCTTGGACTTCCTTCTGCTGGTTTGGCACCTCCTTATCCAAACAAAATATCTTTTGGCTCATCTGTAGTTGTGAGAATCTGATTGGGTTTAACTGCAATTGATAGTGTATAAGACAGAGAAGAGAGATTATTTATTTAGAAGGATATAAGCAGAATTAACAAATGGAAAAAAGAAGCAGCTGACCTATATTTCAGGGACTGGAACATGTCTGTAATGCAGACGAAAAGCCTATTCCAACTTCCCTTTAAACTGTACACCATCCAAATCTATTTGTCATGAAGCAGTTACCTGCTCATAGCTGAAAGAAAAGAGCTTTGATATATTTTTTATGAATCTAGCTTCTCCAGTGCTAAGATAACTGATTGCAACACGACCTTGCATTAATTATTGTATTTCTGTCTCCAGAATGATGTCCTAAAGAAATGAAAAGCTGAAAAAAGAGTATGTATTCATTTGAAAAAAAAAGCCAGATACCAAAATGCTTAAAGATTCTGTTCTTTTCTTTCTTAGTACCACAAAAGACAATTAAGAGAAAAAAGAAAAGTGACTTTTGAAAAAGGCTTTTTTGCTGTTGTTTAAATGAGATATTCAGTTCATGAGGAAGTAATTAATCATAAAAAAGAAGGTGTCATTCAGAAAACAGTTGGAGTTCTATTTGTTGGGTTTTTTTGCTTTGGTTTCCCCCCCCCC
>NW_010224525.1:0-5404 GCF_000690775.1 Eurypyga helias
AGTTAAACCACGACAGTTGGGTTAAGGTTCATGGTCTGGCAGCTGGAAGTACAGTCTCTGGAGGAGATGCAGGAGGCCATGTGGTTTAGTGAAGGTAACAGAACAACTTCTGCAAAGGAAAATCAGATAGTCCAGAGCAGGTGAGTTTTGGGTGGACTTAGGGTCCTTTGGAAAGGGAAAGGAAAAAAAAACTTTAAAAACTGAGCTACCACCAGGCTTTTTAAGCAAATTTTGCAGCAAAGCCCACAGTGCATCATGGAGTAGCTGGGATGGAGATTCTTCCAAACCCAATAAAGGAAAGCTGCTCAAACAAGAACAGCAGGGAAGAAGGAATACATGGATCAGTAAAAGCAATTCCTCAACAACAGCCAGCTACACAACAGATCTGTACTGCATTCAGCAGTGATAAGACAAGGGGTTACGGGTTTGAACTGAAAGAGAGAGACTGAGATTGGACATCAGGAAGGAATTTTTCCCAGAGAGGGTGGGAGCACTGGGACAGGTTGCCCAGAGAAGCTGTGGATGCCCCATCCCTGGGAGTGTCCAAGGCCAGGCTGGATGAGGCTTAGAGCAACCTGGTCTAGTGGAAGGTGTCCCTGCCCGTGGCAGGGGGTGGGACTGAGTGGGCTTTAAGGTCCCATCCAACCCAAATCCTGCTGTGATTCTATGAATCTCATCTGGCAGGTTGTCCCAAATCTCCTCCACAGCACCAAATTGCACAGGACTGCTCCAGCCATGCTAACAGCATTAAAACCTGTAAGAAAATATGTATATATATTTTTACCCTGTAATAAAAAAAAAAACCTCTTATTAAAAGAAATAACCTTAAAAAGGCCAGAAGATATCTCAAAATCCTATGGTGCAGGAGGAACCTTGCAAAAGCTCCCAGGTTACAGACAGCTCCAGCTCTGCCCCACGAGAACAACAGAGCAGTCCTGCAGGAAAGCAGGCAGCCAGGGCTCAGCTGGGTGCAAACCCACCTCTTCCAACCAACCCCACCTTGGTCACAGCTGGAGTTCCAGAAGTAAACGATCTATTTGCCTTCCTCCTGCTCTGTAAGTCTAACTTTAAGCATCAATGTGTTTTTTCTTGTTAGAGCTGATTGTACTTGGTGAAAGTACCTTTGAGCTGTGCAGTATCTGCAGGCTACGTGTGGACTGTCTGGTCTGTACACCTTGACAAGCAGAGAGCAGCCAGGGCCCATGGTACAAATCAAACCTGTCCCACGTCATGTTACCATTATCCTCTGGATAGAGGGCTGCTTCTGGGATTTTGTATTCTAACAATTGTATTTTTAAGCTGAGAGTGAAATTTTCATGGAGTATAAAACAATGTCAGCATCACTGTACTGATCTATACTGACTGAAGATACGTCTTTGATTCTTCATTGTGATACAGTGTTCAATATCTATTCCTTCACAAAAAGCAAAAATCTGGTGCCAAAATGGTTTCCCACTGTATGTAACACACGGACTGGCTAATAAACTCAGAGATACTTTTTAAAATCAAATTTATGTGAGTCTAATAGATTGACATACTACTTTTATTAGGGCATTTACTTTTCAGGATTTCCAAAGTAATTATTAGAAAGCCCATAATTTTTTCATAAAACACGTAATTATTCCTTAGGAATGTGTGTTGGTATCTGAAGGCTTTTATAACTATTGGGAGGTAAATATTGAAATGTACTATGTAAAGAAGACATAACTATTACAATAATAGGGCACAATGACTTCTGCAGGAAGTCTCACACATATTGAGATAATGTGCAATATAGATTTCTCTTAATTAGAATTTAAGAAATCACAATAAACAAGTGTTTAGATACAGAGTTTTGCTTTCACCTTTCCCTCATCGTGGAGTTTTAATCAACTTTCCAATATTTTCCATTCTGAACCCCCCAGGAAAATCTCATTCACACTGGATTTGAAGCACCATTGCAGAGTCATTAAATGGATGCCTGGTAAGAAGGTTCTCATGAACTCTGACATTATTTTAAAGACAAGACCCCAAACCTACTATGGGCTGCAAAGGAAAACGTGGAGCAGAGGTGCAAAACATAGGAGAGCTAAAGCAGGCAGCAGTGTATCTGTCACTGAATGCTATGCTGAGGTTGTGAAACTGAAATCACACACTTTCCTTTTAAGGAATGAACATTTAATTGGTGTCTCTCACAGAAAATAGTGAGAGATACACACATATATATGTGTAAGCACCTGCAAGAAATATAGTTCTAACTCTCCTAATGTGCTGGGCAAATTTCCTCACTGTTCAAAGTAATTATTTTTATTTGTCTGTGATAAAAATCTATATCTAAAGTGGCATAAGCTGTTAAAAAATCTTGTAAAAAGAAAAGAGTGTGTTGTCTTTTGCTTCATTCTTCACCTATTTCACAATAGTAATTAACTAGGTATAATGCACAAGAAAAATACCATGCAACATCTGGCTTCCTTCTCCTTCAAAAAGCCAATACAGATCTACAAAATAAGAATTCTTAAAAAATATGTCAGCCTGTACGCTGTGAGTAGGAAGCTGCTCATATATTAAACATTACACTGGACAGTAAGGGCTGTTCATTTTACCAATGACCAAATCAAAGAGACACATCCAAAAACATAACAACCAAAGAAGCAACAGGAAAAAAAAGGAAGATAGTCACGTTCACTATATTAAATAAAATGTTTAAGCAGTGAAATACAGGGTTGTCAACATGGGTCTGAGCTTGGGTGAAAGGAGCATTGGTTGGACAAAGACATCTGAAGAGGCAACTGCAGTTCTCTAGCCATTTTCTCCAATCAGAAATGGTGCCCCCTGGATGATGAAAACACATAAGGTATCTAGAAAAAAATCCTAAATAAACTTCCTATAATAACAGGCTTGGCAGCATATATTATTCTTTGTTATTGGGAGGCTTCTTTACAGCCATTTCCCTTGGTAACTGTCATTTCCTGGAAGAAAATAGGAATAAGACTGCTAGATGTAAATACATGGCAAACGAGAGGGTGGAAATTTAGTCTGGGAATGGTAGGATATCAGGCAATTCCACCAGACAGCACTGGGAGGGAAAAACATATTTGCAAAACACTGCACTCCTGAAGAGCTAAACATGATCTCAGCGCCCCTCCCCGTGCGACTGTCACATCCATAAACCACAGTAAGCTGTTACTATGGCCAATCTTTGCTGCACATCCCCTTTTTTCCCCTCTAACCTAAGGCACAAACTTAAAAGTACCTCCTACATCCTTGTCCCACTTTCCTCTCCATGCCACCCATCTAGATATGACTGTTCACTTCTATCTCACTTCTCTCCATGCACAGACATAGAGTTCCGTACCTGAGAACCGATATGGTTTATGGGTAGAGATAAAAAATAGATTTAATCATGTCCATTAACTTCCCTAGAAACACACACTGACATACTCTATTAACTGTTCCTCTTCAGTCATTTTTCATTTTCAGTGTCCAATTCCTGATTCTAAGGCATTTAATTACACTTGCTTTGTTATAAGATCCTACTAAATCTCTTGACTTATGCAATACACTATAAATAAGACCATTTTTTTTCCGCATTGCCTGGTTACTTTGCAATTGCACAGGTTTGTTGAAGACATCTGCATAAATTTTTATGGGACCTAATAGTCCACTTCACATCTTTCTTGTGTATTGTTTTCCCCGTGAATCAGAACTGGCAATCACTGTCCTAAGAACTACACAATGTAATTACCCAGAGTATTAGTGTCTGTGTGTATTTCTTTTTATTTTTTTGCACAGTACTAACGTTGTAAGTTTTCATACATGAGTTATTGGGATTATTTGCAAAATAGGATTAAGACACAGGGCAAGATTTATTTGGAAAAATTACTCATCAGTCTACCAAGGAAGAAGGTCAGGAACTTCATTAAAACAGATTAATGTACAACAACAGTTATCTAATAAGACTAGAAGCCTGGAGGACCTTCTTGCTCGTTGCAGAAATACCCTGCTGACATGCATTTGTGAGAGCAACAAAAGCTGCTTTAGAAACACTGCAGCCGCAGCCTGGAACATGACAGGAGATATATTCTCTTTAGCCACTCCAGCCATTGATAAATTAGTTCTTGCCTGAAATTGGCATTCTGTCAGGAAGCTGAAGGGGACTGCAGCAAGTGCTACAATTAGTGCTCCCCACGGAGCGAAGGCAATGACAGTGTTCCTGCCTGAGAAGCTGCTGAGAATTCCTGGGCTGGTTTATTATGCAGCCTTTACAGCTTATCCACTCCACTCCAGGCTCCAGGGAATGGCCTGGATAATAATTCTGTAACTCGAGTACTTAACCTGCTTGCTTAGTTTGCAAAGCCAAGTCTTCATAAAGGAGTGACTCACGGGGAGTCCTACTTAGAGATGGGTTGAGAAGCGTACATTGAGCAGTATGGGCAGAATTAGTATCGTGGTGATTTAATTTCTCCTTTTCTGCCTTCCATTAGCCATTTCAGAAAGATAATTACCAACATCTACCCTCCCCCTTGCCATTTCCTGAAGCTAAACAATTTCACACAAAGCAAAAAATAAAAAGCGCAAGAGACAGGACAAGAGATTTGCCTGTATGTGCACACACGTGTTTTGACCTAAAGTGGCCTCAGAAATAGAGGCATGAAGCTTATAAAAATGTAGGCACCACTTCAACAGCTCTGCTACATTTATGTGGTGCTCGAGGGCCAGTGACAAATCCTAATGAGTGTTTTGCAGCTTCCAGAATAGTATCTGTCTCACCCCTTTGTCCTTGGTGGGTGATACAGACCACAGGCTGAAATTTGTTACATGGATTTATTATCTCAAGTATTTCCTCCTTGAAATTCCCACTACCTGTCTCTGCTTTTTCTAAGCATGGAAATGGTGTTTTATTTGAAAGTACTGAATTTCACTAGGAAAAAGGGGAAGGTAAGCAAAGAAAAGTCATAATCCACATAAAAGTGAGATTTTAGTAGTTTTGTAATTGGAAAAAACAAAAAAACAAACACAAAAAGCACATACTGACTGAGATATAGAATGTGCAATTGAGACATGACCTACCTGAAGTGAGTAGACATTTAAGTCTTTAACCAAGTGTTTGGGACGTCTGCAGAAAGATTTAAGTACACGTTATTGTGTACTTAAATTTTATTTTATTGTGTACACGTGGGATATTGTGCCTGTGTTGTTATATTGGAAAAGGCAGCACTTCCTGTTATCATATCAGCAGTTAACCTGTTTAATGGATCTTTGTTATCTCTTGGTCACGCTGTTTCCAACTGAGTCAACCGCTGCCATTCCGCAACCATACCAATTGCTGTGATGGGGACAGTAAGAGCTTTGACAAATTCCTACAGTCCAAAGGGCTATTCGTGTCTGCCGTGAAGATCCAATCCAGTGCTTGTCGCACAGCCTC
>NW_010224525.1:5447-5904 GCF_000690775.1 Eurypyga helias
GTTCCAATCATGCTTAGAGTCCTGAGATAACGAGCGATTGTGGTATCCTTTAGACAGTTTTCTGTTGTCCTTTCTTTCCAAAGAGAGACTTATGGATATGCAGTTTTACACCACCACCAGCAATTGTTGCCTTAATGAGAGAATCCAATTTGTTCATTTTTCGATTTAAGCAACGTTAACGTTTTACTTCTTCCATTCTTCTCATAAAGCATTCCATTGTTGTAGTTCTTGTATCGACTTCCCTTCGGCGGGCTTGGGGCATGGCAACATAACTTGTTCTGGAGTGGCTAGATCGGCATAATCAGGGTTAACATATTCCACTGGGAGTGGCACTTGTTCTGGTAGAAGTATCCCAGACGAAGATGGTGGGTGGCTATTGCAACCGCCCATCAGCCCCTCCTCCCGCAAGGGAACAACCAACCGTGTCTTCCACATTCAGTAGCAGTCGAAAGTCAGG
>NW_010224526.1:0-305 GCF_000690775.1 Eurypyga helias
GGTCCTGCAACCCGCACACACCGCCTGCGTGCCTGGGTCCATTTGTACCTCATCTGGGAGCCTTAAAAAGGTGGGGTGCAGTGCACCTGGGATGGCACGGGGAACAGGAAAGATGCATCCCAGGCACGGCAGCTTCCTCCACCACTCCCATTCTCATCCTCCTCAACAGCTCTTTCCCACCCCACAGCGGGGATGTAGGCCTGTGGCCCCCCCAGCCCCCTCCCCACCAGCGTTACCTTGGCCTTCAGCATCCCAAATCCAACTGTCTCCTTCGCGTACATGCAGAGCAGCAGGTTTGCCACCCG
>NW_010224526.1:417-1024 GCF_000690775.1 Eurypyga helias
CCGCAACGGTGCCCGGGTCCCCAGGGAGGGGAGGGCAGCCCCCAGCCCTACGTACCATGCAGTCCATGAGGATGAATTTGAGGTTGTCCTCATTGAACGCCTGGTGCCCGTTCTTGTCGTAGGCCACCCAGATGTTGCTGGCAATGGCCGCGGTGACCCTGGCATCAGTGTCCCCGTAGCCCGAGTAGGCGAGCAAGGACCCCTCGTTGTTCAGGAGCCTGGAAACAAAATGCGGGGGCAAAGTGGTGCCTCTAAACCCAGTGGGGCACCAGACCCCACTGCAGTGCCATGGGGGCAATCCCCTCCCAGCCCAGCCGTGCTCCCAGGACACGCCAGGTCTGCAGGGGATTTTGGCAGGGGCTGGGAGGGCTCCAAAGCCAGAAGCTCTGGGGTGGCCCCAGTCCCAAGCAGGGCAGCGTGGGTCTGTGGTGGCTGTGCCTGTTGCAGCAGCGAGACCTGCTGCAGACCGGGCATGAGCCTGTGCATGGCCTCAGCACCCTGCACGGCCCTGGCCCTGTGCACAGCTCCAGCACCGTGCACCATCATGCACAGCGCATGATCCTGGCTCCGTGAATGGCCGCAGCATCGTGCACAGGCCCAGCACCGT
>NW_010224527.1:0-6462 GCF_000690775.1 Eurypyga helias
GGATGGCATTCCTTCCCTCCAGCCTATCAACTGCACCACTCAAGTATTAGAGTGATGAGATGGTGCTAGAACTCATAAACAATAAACCATGGCACTGCTTTGAATATTTCCTGAAATAAAACTCAAAGAGAACAATAGGAGTTATTTTAAAAGTGGCTGTTTCTATCGAAAGAGGGTTTCCCATAGAAACAAGCCCAGCAAAGCTGCATGTTTAATCAAAGTAATGGCAACAAAGATTTCCTCCTTCTTAAGAGTTTAGCTCCGGTTTATGCTTTTTGACCTTGCAAATACCTGCAAGTACAATGCTGAAAAATGACTGAACCCAGCAATTACTATCCTGCATGAACATAAATATTTCTCTCACGTGAAAAGAAAACATCCCTCTCTTCTTTGTTCTTGGGTTTAACCATTGAGATCCCTGGATGAAAATGGTCCACCGGAGGAGCATGGTTAGTTGTAGGCTCAGTATGATTTCTCAGCGGCCATGCACCATCAGGGCTGAGCAGCACTACTGCTGTTACTAAAACATGCAATTCCAGGGTATACTCCAAAGATGAAGTGATGCGCTTTGGCACTGGAGCCATCCTCATCCATTATACCGGTACAGGTAAGGCTCCCACTAACCCCTACCCCTGCCAGGCTTGGCTGCCACTGCTGCTGACAGTGAAAGCAGCAGTCAGAGGGGTGCAGAGGTATGACCCCTATTTGTAACTCTGAAACCCTCGGAGGCTGCCAGAGACAGGCGTCCCTTTCACCCTGCCCTGGCTACCGCTCTTGGTGCACAGAGAACTCGGGATTTCAGGAGCCCATATCCCGAGTTACTGCAGATATTGTCTCCTGGCAGTAAATACATGCTGCAATCTAAACGTAATGTTAATGGAGCTAACAGAGGAATTCTGGAGTTGACCCAATGCAGGACTTTGAGCGAAAATATCCAGAGAGAAACTCTGCACTTCTAACACATACTGAGTGTTACTGCTACTGCTTGGCTGCAGAGCTGCTCTTCAGTCCTTAGAAATCATCCACAGTGGGCTCAGCTCCAGCTTGGAGACTCCCAGCTCCAGATCTCCGGTGGTAAGTGTCTGCCAGTGAGCTAGGCGCTGCTACAATCCCCCAGGCATTGATGCTTAATTCCATTTGAGATGCCCCGAAGACTTCAGCCTGGGGCGGGTAGGAAGGCAGTGCAGGACCTTCAGGAAGCCCCATGCTTCTCTGGGACAGCAGGGCTGCTCTCCGCTGACTGGAGCGGGAGCTAAAAAGTCTGGCTCACATGTACATCCTCTAATGAAACACGTAAGTGTCTGCAAGCCAGAGATGAATCTCACCTCCCAGAGAAATGGGACTTTAATATTAAGATTCATGTGCAAGTACTATCACTATTATGCATTTTAAGTGGTTCCTGGAGCCCTAAATCCTTTCAGCAGGCCAGATTTTGTACTAGTGATGCTTAAATCCAGTTGTCTCTGTGGAAAAGGTTTGCCGGTTCCCAGGAGAACAGGACAGGGAGCACACAAGGAAAAGCACGGATGTGTTTAAAAGCTTACAGGGCTGGAAAATGGTTGATCCCTCTTGCAACTGCTTCTTCCAGAGTCAACCCTTACCCGCCTGAACCTAAGGTACGCCACCGAGTGTTGCCTCTTTCACTCACAGGGCAGGGTCTGGATCCCTTTATGTATATGGAAAGAGTAAGGATAACACAGGGTGGCCCTGCAGGTAGTGACCAGTGTCACCTACTGCAAAAATGACAGGCTACGGACAGATTAGCTCCACTTCAAGGGCAAAAAGACTGCTCTTCTGAAAGTGAGGAGAAAAATCTCTTTAACTCAGTAGGTCCGTGACTTCACTCCAAACTGACCAGCTGATTTTTAGGCAAACCCACCTAATTATTGCATTTCAAAAAAAAAAAAAAAAAAGGAAAAAAAGACCCAAAACAACTCAAAAAACCAGTTCTGTATTATTTACTTGGCCCATACTTAATTTTGGCTACTTTTTTTCTGCTTTTTTTTTCCTTTTTAGTTCTCCCAAACAACAGATTTATTTTCCTTTTCTTTCCTCTTTAAAATAAAAACTTATTTCTTGCCTTTACTAATATCCTTTATTGACATCTAGATGATTACTTATTTCTGATAATTTTTCTTTTTTTATAATCTTTCGTAGTAAATAGACGGAATATTCTCAAGATTCAGAAGGCATTTGGTTATCATTTTCCTCTTCTGACCAATAGATGGGACTCTTACCTCTGATATCTCTTCTCTCTTTGATCTTATACATAAGTAGTGCAAAAACCATTCTTGAAATCTGAAACCTGAAGTATACAAGTTAACCCACGTCTCTGAAAAGCATATAAACAGCTGTTGACAACTCAAATAAACCAGATATGCAGCATGGTGGAGACAGCAGAACCTCGGATTAGAGGTTTATGTTTTAGACAAAGTGTTTCATGAACAAATTAAAAACACCATTTTGTTTCTTCCTCCCAGGAAGTATACGTATTATAGGAGTCAGGTAACATGAAAAATAAATAAACCAGCAAACAGATCAAGCTAGGGGGGTTAATCTGAACTGTTGCCTTTTAATCTTAGGCGCAAGACTACCATGCAACTTGTTAAAGCTTATCAGGAGCTGGTCTGCACTTGAAACACTGACTTTGTTGGAAGGTAAATGGCTCATGGAAATACCGGTTTCTGCAAATTTCTGGTGAAACATACATGAGGCATCAGTGGATTTCAGCCTTATTAAAAATCCACCAGCTCACAGGGTAGACCTGAGGACTCCTATGTTTCTGCCCTCTTTCCTGGCTGAGAAATTGTTGGTGGAAATCCTGGGATGTTATCAGTGGCTCTTGCAGTCAGTGACCTGAACTCAATGGCAAGGAGGCTACGACCTCTGTGCTGGCTGCCCTGGCTTGGAGGAAGCCCTTTTCCAGGAAGTCAGGGAGCTGAATGCCTGGAAGACCTGCTATAGTTAGCCTGGTGTTCAGGGATTGCCCCTCCAGGTGTAATTTCCATTGCATTTCCCTTTTCTGATTATTTTAACTTGTCTTTTCGGATTTTGGAATGGAAAAGAGAAGATGAAATCCTGCAGCAGAACTGCAGTGCCCCACAGAGGAATACGTTCTATTTTCTAACTCTGGAGATGGTTGTGAAATAATGAGCAGTTTTGTCTGCATGAGTGCATTCCTCCCTGTTGCTCTTGTTGCAGTGTTACACCTGCACATCTTCTTTTAAAGTGTTCCCATGTGTTTGGTTCCCCTGTGCTTTGTGCCTTGGGAGGCGTGGGAGTGACGTGCAACCCCTGCTCAGCAATGACCAGTTAACACCATGTTAGGAGACAAATGTGAGCCTATGCAGTGTGTGCCTGCAGCAAACGTACAACACTGCCTGAAGGCATTCGCCCCAAATTGATCATGTTAATGAGGATGATGCCATCAGCCCCCAGCTGATGGTGCTGAAATGGGAGGTGACCATCATCCAGAATAAGGAGCAGCTAGGGAATTATGCTAGACTTTCAACACAAAGGAGTCACCCAGGAAAGGCATGTGGAAATTTCTGAGAGTATAAAGCTGCAATCAGACTTGGGTTTGACACTGCCAGGAGTCACCCCACCAGTGACCCCAACCCTTCCCTAGCCAGACAGAGCATTGCCGTGCTGTGGGGTGCCTGTGCCCAGCTGCTGAGGGACAGGGCAGCTGCACTCGGGGGACCCATACCTGCAGCATGCCAACCTGAACTCACAGGGTACTGACATTTATGTATTCTTTAACATTTTCTTAAGTGTACAGCACTGCAGATATTACTGATATCATCCTGATTCTACTGGACACTGTCCAGCGGCTTTGCCTCAGTCTGAGTCTAGCTGGACCTTGTGCACTGAATGCCCACTCCCAGCTGAACAGCCATAGCCTCACTCCTGGGACGTGTCTCCTGCTTTAATTTCATCCAGATGAAACTAGTTCATGCAGAAAGAACCCAGCACTCCAAACCATTCCCAAAGTATGAACAGTAGGGGCAGATGGGAGGGTTGCTGCCTCACCCAGCACTGCAGCTAGATGTGCCCTCAGCTGCGTGGAGCATGTTGCCATCACAATGACAAGGACGAGAATGTGAATCAATGCACGATGGCTGCAACACGTGGCAATTCTTTACTGAGCTAGTGTCACCTGTGGCTGACTACTGCAGCCCTCAAAAACACCTTCTTCATGTTTTTTTGTAATGCCCAGTGTATCGCCTTATATCATCTTTGTGCAATAAATGATTTGTTGTAGTTCTGTGCTAGAGGCAAACCTGGCACTTGGTAAAATGAAATGTTAATATTTTGTGGTTTTACAATCTCAACAGCTTTTCCTTACTTTGAAGGAAGCAAACTCCACTACCTGCAGGCTAACTCCCCGGTGAGCTGGGTGTTCATTAGACAGAGGGGTTTTGGCAAGCCGTGCAGCATCCCACTCAGATCACACTGCAAAGGGGTGGAGGCTTTGATCATTTACTGATTAAAAAAGCAAAATAGGGAAAGGAAGAAGGGAACTTTTTGATCATGTTGAAGTTCTCCAAATAGAGTGTGTCATTCTCTTTAACAAGGGCTTTCATTTGTCCCCAGGCTGCCCAGACTGCTTAGTCAGATCAAATGTCACGTCAAATGATCAAAAGTTGTATTCGTTTGCGCTCTCTGCTCTCAGCTGCCCTTTGCAGTGCTCTCGTTTGGGCAAAGGCTTTGCTTGAGACTTGCTTTAGTGGGCAAATGTGAAATGTGTATGGCTTTTACAGGGCAGCTCAATGTCCAGCATAGAAGTACTGTACAGCGTGCTTAGCAACATGTGTCCCTGTCATCCCTCATGGGGAGCATGTTTCCAGCCCACACAAACACCTGCTATGGCCACATCTTGTCTGAAAAGGATTTCATTCATTTTCTGAACCAAGGCAGCAAGGTTACAGAACATTGAATTTTCCTGTATCTCTAAACTGTTGTTAAATATTTTTCTCATGTCCCAAATGAAGGATTCGTTCTTTCCTCCTACTTGTCTCCCTTGCACTCCCCAAAACGTGTGGAAATTGATGATCTGCACATTTAGAGAAATAAAAGGAAACTTCTCCTTATGTTGCAGGTGATTAACCTCTAACTTCACCAGCGGAGGAGAACATTACTTTAAACACTACAGGTGCACTTTGAAAAGGGCAGAACAGTTTTAATGCCTAGGAGCTTTACAGAAAAAATTAATAAATAAAAGTAATCTATCATTATGTATTTAGGTACTGCATAGCTGTATTAGAAGCCAAGAAGCAATACAGTTTCCTCCAGATAGAAAACTGCACAATATATTTTTATTTTTTCCATTATAGTTTCTCCAAAGTATAATTGTCAGTGTTGATGACCTGAAGCTGTGTTTGTGGAAAGAATAATATGAAATGTGAGGGCAAACAGTCCTGCTTCTCCTGGGAACTTGAAACCATAATGAGATGCTTCTGAGCTATGATGCATCTGCGTGTACCTTTTCTGACCTCTGTGCTTGAAAGAATGATGCGTAAGAGCCTCATTAAATGCTTGGTGGCAGTGGCTATTTGTGTGAGTGGTTACTTCTGTACTGTAGGTGTGATGGGAGCTGGAGTCTGGCATCCCAGGATTCCAGCAGGCTACTCTGCTCATCATCCTCTTGAGTCTCTGTGCCCTTTGCCTCCCTCCAAAGGCCCCACACATCATACTCCGTGCACAGGGTGTGAGGACATTTTAGAGTGTTTCATATGCCTGGGGAAATAGGAGTGCTAGGTCAAAAGTTGCTTTCAGTTGTCTCTGGCTAGATACATCAATTTAAGTGTAGTCTATTAATGTAATAATTATGAATTCATGACTCAGTGATTTGCTTTCCTGTACAGAATAGTTTACGGTTTTGTATTGGCTTTCCTTGTTTTCCAAGTACACTTGAAACCTCCTGCGCTATCCACTAAAGTACTAAAGTGGATGACCTTTGCCTCCAAGTTTAGATAAATTATATAACGAAACATTTCCACTCCAATTCTCCAAAATTATAAGAGCTGAACCAAGCAAGCAAGGACAACAGCAGTGCCAAATAAGTTGAGTACCCAGAATGGCCCTACAACAAAAAACTGAAGCTGATCAGTGTAATCCAGGAAAGCCAAAAAACCTTTTCAACTCTATTTTAACTGTATTTAAAAACAAATTAATTAATGAAAAATATATTTATTTCAATAAATTTTTATTTTCTTCTCTATTTTTCCTATTAAAAATTAATAGATTATTGAAACATCAGTATTTCAATAAATTTTGATTTGAATTTTTTTCTTTCACTTTTGGGAAACTGAGAGACAGGGGGAATTATGTGTGCCATACTAGCAATTTGTAAAGGTACCTGGCTCGTGCGGATTCCTGGCTCCCCACATTTTGCACATTCATCTTTTCCTCTTGCTCTGCTTTGCTCTTTGTGGTGGAATCACAGAATCATAGAATGGT